>NC_142025.1:1959000-2129000 GCF_049901735.1 Notechis scutatus | reverse complement strand
CGTTAAGTGAATGCTGCAATCGTTAAGTGAATGCTGCAGTTATTAAGCAAACAAATCAGTTGTTAAGAAAACACTGCAGTCACTATGTAAACGCCTCGGTCGTTAAGCGAATGCTGCAATTACTAAGCGAACGCCGCCATTGTTAAACGAACCCCCTTTTCCCCGGTGGCATCTTTTGCCAGAAGCCACCCCAAAAAACACCGCAAAAGACGATTGTGTAACCACAGGATACATCAAAACAGCCGTAATACGGGCTGAGTACCCCAAAATGGGACCGTCGCGTGAGTGCGTGGGAGAGGGGCGACTATTGGAATTTTGAACCCGGGTCATAAGAAGCTCTGGGAAAATCCACCGTAACTTCCAAGAAGTCTCTAAGGGACTGGTCATTAAGTGAGGACTCCCTTCCAATAAAATTATTGGGCCCGTTTTGGATGGAAAAACCCACTCAAACGTGCAAAAATTGCTTATCGCTCAAGGCCATTGAGCAGCAGAAACTGACCGTCTGGTTTCGGGCGTCCGAGGACTTTATGGACTTCTGCCTGGGTGGGGTTCTGGCCACAGGACCTCAAGACATCCCCACATTGCCCGTAAGTGATTTTCAGTTCGCCCTTTTGAGTCCGGTCGAAGAGTTCAAAGACCTCCCTGAATTCTGAAGACGGCGAGAAAAACAACACCACAGGAAAAATTGCGCGAAATTGTTTGCAAAGTAGGATACTGAATAATAGAGCTGGAAGGCGCCCTGGAGGTCAACTAGTCCAACCCCCTGCCCAAGCAGGAGATCCTGTACCATTCCAGATAAATGGCTGTCCAGCCTCTTCTTAAAAACTTCCAGTGTTGGAGCATTTACAACTTCTAGAGGCAAGTTGTTCCACTGGTTAATTGTTCTCACTGTCTGGAAATTTCTCCTTAGTTCTAAGTTGCTTCTCTCCTTGATTGGTTTCTATCCGTTGCCTTTTGTTCTGCTCTCAGATGCTTTGGAGTATAGTTTGACTCCCTCTTCTTTGGGGCAGCCCCTGAGATATTGGAGCACTGCTAACATGTCACCCCTAGTCCTTCTTTTCATTAGACTAGACATACCCAATTGCAGCAACCGTTCTTCATATGTTTTAGCCTCCAGTCCCCTAATTATTCTTTTGTAGCTCTTCTGTGCACTCTTTCCAGAGTCTCAACCTCTTTTCTTACATCATGGTGACCAACATTGGATGCAGAATTCCAACTGTGGTCTCACCAAGGCCTTATAAAGTGGCATTAACATTTCACGTCATCTGGATTTTATCCCTTTGTTAATGCAGCCTAGCATTGCATTGGCTTTTTTTTGGTAACTGCACCAGATGGCTGGCGCATACTAAAATGTATGAACAATAGAGGCTAAACATATAAAGAACAGTTGCAGGGATTGGGGGTGTCTGCTTTAATGAAAAAAGGGGGGACATGATGGCATTGTTCCAGTATCTGAGGGGCTGCCCCAAAGAAGAGGCGGTCAAGCTATTCCCCAAAGCACCTGAAGGCAGGACGAGAAGCCACGGATGGAAACTCATCAAGGGGAGAAGCAACCTGGAATTAAGGAGAAATTTCTTGACAGTCAGGACAATAAATCAGTGGAACAGAAGTTGCCTTTGGAAGTTGTGAATCCTCCAACACTGGACGTTTTTTAAGAAGAAATTGGATAGCCATTTATCCAGTATGGGGGTCTCCTGTACAGACAGTGGGCTGGACTAGATGACCTCCACATTCTTTTAACTCTGTTCCAACTCTGTTATTCTGATACACAGATAGTCCTTGACTTACGACCGCAATTGACCCTCAAATTTCTGTTGAGGCAGCTGTTAAGTGAACTTTGCCCCATTTTACGACCTTCCTTGCAACGGTTGTTAAGTGAATACCCGCAGTTGTTAAGTTAGTAATGGCTTCCCTCAATGAATTTGCTTGTCAGAAGGTCGCAAAGGGGTAGCGGGTGACTACGGGATGATGCCGCCGTCATAAATAGGAACCAGTTGCCAAGGCATCTGAATTTTGATCACGTGACCACGGGGAATGCTGCAACGGTCGTGAGTGTGAAAAACAGTCATAAGTCCAGTTTTTCAGTGCCGTTGTAACTTTAGTGAATGATCACTAAACGAATGGTTGTAAGTTGAAGACCTTCCTCAATTTCATCTTGTTTGTTGGCACTTCCCTGCCCGAGGGAGATGGCGATTATGAAATAGGAAATGTAAATAAATAAGTAAACAAGGAGTTATTTAAACATAATAATTCTTCATTTACAACTCCCCTGAATTTTCTGATTTGGTTTGCTTTTTAAAAGTTTGAAAAACTTTGCTGTTGGTCTCATTATCCGCTCTGTTTTCATTCCAGTGCATTTCGATGTCCCCAGAGGGACAGTTATGATTGAAAGAAAGAAAAGGGGGGGAAAAACCCACCCAGTTTATGATAATAAGATTCGTCCAACCCAAGAATGTGGGACTCCAACAGGAAAAAACAACAGCGACAACCCATCTTCTTAATTAGCTTAAAGCCACCGACCTCTGCAAATTTCAGATGTAGAAAAACATGAAATTTGGCATATTTAAGCATTTCAAAGTTCAGGAGCATTTCGAAAGTTTTAAATTCCCCGGTTATTGTCGAGAATCGGATGACTGATAGTCCATGAGATTTGCCCCATTTTACGACCTGTCTTGCCATTGCTGTTAAGCGGGTCGCTGCAGTTGTTAAGTTGGGAACTTGGCTGTTAAGTGAATCCAGCTAGCCCGTTGACTTTGCTTACCCATCGTAACTTCAAGTAGTCAGTAAAGGAATGGTTGTAAGTTGAGGATTAATTGCATATATAATTTTCCACCCAGACGTTGCTGGCTGGTTACTTTCCTTTGTTCTTCTTCATTCCGTTAATCACTTTGCTCTAGTTTTGATATTTACATGCACAACAGATTCTCAGTAGGTTACGGGACTGAATTGCACTAAATAAAATTACAAAATGATTTTGTCCCAGGTACAGCATCTCCCCAACAACAGAAGTGGGTCTATGGAGCCTCTGCTTTGCGGATGAATCTCCCCGGGGCCATATTTGAAATATCATGGCATTCAGAAGCCGTAAAGAAATAAAGCGGGGAGAGAGCTTGATAATTAGATGAAGGGCACTGCATGGCAGGCATCGGTTATCCAGCTATGCGAGAGAAAAAGAAAGAAAGAAAAAGAGAGAGAAGAGAAGAGAAGAGGGAGAGAGGAAGAAGAGGGAGGGAGGTGTTAGGGAAGGAGGAGGGAAAGGAAGAAAGGAATGAGAAAGAAGAAAAGGAAAGGAAGGAAGAAGAGAAGTTAAGGCTGGGAGGGTGGGAGGGAGCGAGGAAAGAAGAAAGGAATGAGAAAAAAAAGAAAGAGAGAGAATGAGAAAGAAAGGGAAAGAAAAAGAAAGGAAGGAAGGAAGGAAGGAAGGGAGGGAGGGAGGAAGAAAAGAGGAAGAAAGGAAGGAGGAAGGAAGGAACGAAAGAAGGAAGGAAGGAAGGAAGGAAGGAAGGGACTTATTACCATATTTCACAGTTATGACCGTTGCAGTATTCCCCCATGGTCACATGATCAAAATTTGGACCCTTGGCAACTGTTTCATATTTCCAACCGTTGCAGTGCCACATGATCCCCTTTTGCGACTTCTGACGAGCAAAGTCAATGGGGAAGCCAGATTCATTTGACAGCCGTGTTACTAACTTAACGGCTGCAGTGATTCACTTAACAACGATGGCAAGGAAGGTCACAAAATGGGTCAAAGCTCGCTTAACAGTTGTCTCACTGAAGCAGTGGGAATTTTGGGCTCAATTGTGGCGGTTAAGTCGAGTCCTGATTGTAGGGTCTCCTCATGCTTGAGCTGGCGGTTGGACTAGATGACCTCCAGGGTCCCTTCCATCTAATTATGTTTTGCTATCAAACAACTTTTGTCAAGCGAGCAACATAAAATAAAATACACAAATTCAAAATGACCCCTTTCCTGCTATTGTTCATCCTTAGCCTATTGATTTACATTCTGCGCTGCTCATCCGCAGATCAATTCGCTCCCAGCTTCTCTGCCTGCCTCAATTTCCAATACCGCCAAGCAAGTCACGGCTGCTGATGGGTTTTTTTGGGGGGGTGGGTGGGCGCTTGAAATAGACCAGGAGAAGCCGGGAGGGTTCGATCGAAAGGAGTCTAGCGGTGGGATCAAAATAAGGAAGCCTCCGATGAAAGTTGGAAAGGGCTTTGCAACGTGGAAAATAAAAGAAGCGTCGAGGAGCGCCCGGAGCAGAGGGAAATACTTAATCTTCACAGCCTTATGATGGGTGGACTCCAACTCCCATAATCCCCCAGCCAGAAGGCTTTAAGAGAGGAGGACTTCAATTCCCAGAATTCCCTGGCGACCATGAATTTAACAGGGGTAGATTTCAAGTCCCAGAACTTGCCTTCACTGAGTAACATTAAGTTACAACTGGTTCTCATACTTGCGACCGTCGCAGCATCCTCACAGTCACATGATTGCCATTTGCCTCCTTCCCAGCGGTCATAACTCGAGGATTATTCCCCTTTTCAGTCTTTTCCCCCCCTTTTGTTAGTGAAGGGTGCTGGTGCCAAGAGCCCCTTGAGGCTGAACTACTGGAAGTAATTAGCAATTAATTAATTAGGGAAACCCCTTGATTGCGCCTCTTACCTTCAATTTGATCATTATTGAACTCCAGCTGAAAGGGAAGGGGAGAAAAAGTCGATTATTATTCATACTTGCCATCAAATGGGAAACCCAAATGTAACCTTTTCATGACAAGGTGCAAGGTTCTTTTAGTGACCGTTCCAATAATTGTGGCCGCAACGTTCATAAAATGGGGCAAAACTCACTTAAAAACCATCTAGCTTAGCAACAGAAATTTTGTCTTCCATTGTGGTCATACGTGGAGGACTTCTTGGGTACATTTAAACACTGGCGTGTTATATATAGGTAGTCCTTGACTTACGACACTTCATTGAGCCCTAAATTTCTGTGGCTAAGCCGCAAATTTGTTCCCTGAATTTTCCCTCGTTTTACAACTGTTGTTAAGTGAATCATTGAAGTTGTTAGTCACACTGTGGTTAAGTCAAGGATGGTAGTCTACCGGCTCAGATCAGTTCTATAGAACCGGTTGTTATGATTCTGCGCAGTTCAGATAACTTGCAAATCGCTCCACTGGCTGGCCCCTCGCTTCCCTGTCTACTCACTCCTTACCTGGTATGTACTCCATCCAACTTGCCTGCCTTTAGTAAGTTGCTACTTTTCCTTTTTTTTTCTTCCCAACCATCAACGGTTCTGCTCTGCCAGGAGATTTAGATTAGCTAGAAAGCAGGAAATGGTTGGATTTCTTGCTTTCTAGCTAATCTAAAAGCAGAGCTGAACCTTCCTGAGGACTGAAGCTTCTATTTTTCAGTGCAGACTCAGGCAGCAGATTGCAGAAAGGTAGATTTCTGAGTGAATCTGTGATTCTGCGAGCAACTCAATCTGCCTGCCTGCTTTGCCTGGTTCTGGGTAAAAGTTGCTCTTTTTTTAAATACAAAATTCTATATTTACATAAATATTTATAATATTTACATACAAGCCATGCCCAGCCAGTCACATGGCTACCAAGCCATGCCCAGTCAGCAAGCCACACCCACAAATTAGGCCACGCCCACAGAACCAGTTGTTAAGAAATTTGAATCCCACCCCTGGGTTAAGTGAATCTGACTTCCCCATTGACTCCACTTGTCAGATGGTTGTAAAAGAGGATCAGATGACCCCGGGACACTGCAACCGTCATAAATATGAATCAGTTGCTGAGCATCCAAATTTTGATCATGTGGCCAAGGAGATGCTGCAATGGTCGTAAGTGTGAAAAACGGTCCTAAGTACCTTTTTTCAGTGTTGTAACTAAACGAATGGTCATAAGTCAATATTATTCTCGGTGTTTGCAAGCATGGTGCTCTTAAATTTTTCTATTGATTTTAAGGCCTTTAATGTTTTAATGTCTTTAAAACATTGTTGGATATGACATGGATGGCAAATCAATTTCATTAATAAATGAAGAAAGGAAGGAAGAGAGAGAGAGAGAGAGAGAAAGAAAAAGAAAAAGAAAGGAAGAGAAAGGAAGGGAGGGAGGGAGGCGGGAGGCAGGAGATGAAAAGAGAGAGAAGAAGAGAATGAAAGAATGAGACAAAGAGGTAGAAAGAAAGAAACAAACAAACAAAGGAAGAAAGGAAGGAAGGAAGGAAGGAAGGAAGGAAGGAAGGAAGGAAGAAAGAAAGAAAGAAAGAAAGAAAGAAAGAAAGAAAGAAAGAAAGAAAGAAAGAAAGAAAGAAAGAAAGAGAAAGAAAGAAAGAAAGAAAAGAATAAATTGTAAGAAGAATAAATTCACCACCCTGTTCTATGGCTTTGGAAAATTACATTAAGGAGCAAGAAAGGAAAATTACAGATAGTCCTCGACTTACAACAATTCATTTAGTGACCACTTCAAAGTTATGATGGCACTGAAAAAAGTGACTTATGCCCGTTTTTCACATTTAACGACCATTGCAGCATCCCCATAGTCAAATGATCAGAATTCAGGCGCTTGGCAACTGACTCGTACTTACAACAGTCGCAGTGTCTCCCGGGGTCACATGATCCCCTTTTGCGACCTTCTGACGAGTGAAGTCCATGGGGAAGCCCAGGTTCGCTTAACAACCATGTGACCCACTTAACATCTGTGATTCATTTAACAACTGTGACAAAAAAGGTAGTAAAATAGGGAAAAACTCGCTTAACAACTGCCTCGCCTAGCAGCAGAAATTGGGGGCTCAATTGTGGTCGTAACTCGCGGACTACTGTACAACCCTGCTGAGAAATGGGAACCATGATTAGACAAAGCGGCTGGGGATTATTTGCTAATGCAGCTCAAAAATCTGCTTTAGATTCCTCCTGAGCAGATGGCTATCTCTGCTTTTCATTCTCTTTTTCTCCGCAGAAACACAACTCCAACTTAGTTGTGTTTGTGTGTGTGCGCGTGTATTTTCAAGAATGATGTTGGCTAAGTAAGTTCCTTCGCGGTCTCAAAAATGGATTTGCTCCCCCCCCCCCTTAAGCATTTTTTAAATTTATATGCCTGGAGTCAGGGGTGGGCCACCTGCCCTGAGTTAAAATTAGCCCTTGCCTTAAGCATGAGGTTGTCCCTTCCCACGTTCAGAACAAAAAGAGAGAGAAAGAGGGAGAAAAAGAAAGAGAGAAAGGGAAAGAAAGGGAGAAAGGGAGAAAGAGAATTAAGAAAGAGAGAGTGTGAAGAGAAAAAGGGAGAAAAGGAGTGAGAGAAAGGGCGAAAAAGAAAATGAGAAAGAAAGGGAGAAGGAAAGAAAAAAGAAAAAGAGAGATAGGGAGAGGGAGAAAAAGTGAAAGATAGAAAAAGAAATAGAGAAAGGGAAAAGAGAGAAAATGAGAGAGAGAAAGAGATAGAAAGGGAGAAAAAGAGAGAGAAAGGGAGAGAGAAAGAAAAAAGGAGAAATAGAGAGGGAAAGGGAGAAGGGGAAAGAGAGAGAAAGGAAAGGGGGGAAGAGAAAGAAAGAACGAGAGGTGGAGAAAAAAGTGAAAGAGTAAGAGAGAAAGTGAGAAAAGAGTGAGAAAGGGGAGAAAGAGAAAGGGAGAAAGAGGAAAAAAAGAAAATGAGAAAGAAAGAGAGAAGGAAAGAAAAAGAGAAGGAGAGAGGGAGGGAGAAAGAAAGAATGAAAGAGAGAGAGACAAAGGGAGAGGAAGCGAGAAGGAGAGAAAGAGAAATACAGACAGTTGAAGTATACACTGCACATAATAATAGCTACGGAATTCTGGGAATTGAAGTCCAACTTCTTCAAGTTGCCACACTGACTCCTCCAGACTTAACTGATTTGCAAATTAGCCTCTCCAATCGTTGTTTTCCATTTTTGTTTTGTTTTGTTTTTTAAAGTCAAGTCTCCAGCCTTCCTCGGCTACATAATTGTCGTCAAAATCTCTCTGAATTAACTGCAAACTCAAGAATGGAAGAAGAGGCCAACTCAATTAGTCACGCCTTAAAACAGGATAAAATTAAATTATCCATGAATTGTCTCCATCCTTTCTGTCTTGTGGGTTTTTCCAGGAATCGACATTTAATAAAGAAATCCATCCAACGTAGAGCAAGAGTGTCATAAAAATAGCAGGGCTCCGAGAAAAACAGAATTTTGATCTGCGCAGTGTCTGTTAATTTATTTAACAGCTAATTTATTTTCATCTTTGACTCCAGGCATGTCAATTTTCCTAAATCTGGACGGGTTGCAGCAGTCCCTTCCCAAATGGGGGACCCCTGCAGGTAAGTCAAATTTAGCAAAACAAACATAGCTACTCTTCGACTTACAACCATTCATTTAGTGACCGTTCCAAGTTAGGCTTGGCATAACTTGACTCATATTTATGACGGTCGCAGCATCTAGGGGTCATGAGATCCCCTTTTGACAAGCAAAGTCCAGGTTGTTAAGATTCACTTAACAACCATGTGATTAACCTAACAACGGCGGTGATTCACTTAATGACTGTGACAAGAAAGGTCGTAAAATGCACCAAGCCTCGCTTAGCAACAGAAATTTTGGTGTTCCATTGTGGTTTTAAATCTAGGACTATTTCCAGAAGGAATACAGTTGTATATTGCTTAAATGACGTAAACTTATTCACATTAAATTTAAAAAATTTTGAGAAATCTCACAGGGGCCAGCCAGGGCCAGCCAAAGGGCCCAATGCAACCTGGGGGGATCCCTAAAATCCCCCCCTCTTTCTGCTGTAGAAGAAGTCTACCCGGATTTTTTTTTTCATGTGGAAATTAAATTAATAAGTTGGAAAAGTTATGAAGAATTTTCTTTTTTCAACACACTGGAGAAAATGAGGTCATTTATTGCACAAAGCTCGAATGGCGCACTAAATAAAAATACGAATTATTCTATGACATTATGCGCTCAGGTTTAATTAGAATTACACATTCAATAAAAGGGAAACCAGATTGATGTTTGCAAACCAGGTTGTTGTGCTCCAAAAGAGCTGATGGTGGCTAGTTTTGGCTTTAAATGGAGCAATAATTACAGGACAATCATGTTTATCCAAACCAAATGAGTATTTAATCTGACTCAGTGGTTGTTGTTTTGTTTTTCCCAGGTGCCAGCAAAATTTCTACACAACGACAACCACAACAAGGAGGGGGTTTCCTGCGAGGTGAAGTAGGAAGAAGGTCAAACAAGTTTTTTTTTTTAAAAAAAAAAGTTTGACTAGCCTTGATTCATTATTTATCCCTGTGTGAAGATTTTGGGGAATTTAGAGACTGGGTGGCGGTGAGTTCTAGTTCTGCCTGCTTCGTGTTTTTTAGATACATACATTCACATTCGCCCGAGGGACACACAATGAAAAAGCCCAGCAAATATTTTCCACGGGGGTTGATACATAATTGGGAGGTTGAAGAGGGGGGGTGTCTTTCCTTCCTTCCATTCCATTCCATTCCATTCCATTCCAAATTTTATTGTCAGTGCACAACATGTGTACAATGAGATTGGCTAAGCCTCCCTTTGTGCACCACCCTGACACAATACAACTCACAGTGAAGAGAGAAAATCCCTAACCCAGTGAATCCTACTAACAAACACACAGCCCTATTGCACCAGTGTGGAACATGTTGCACATTGTCTATCGTATGAGGTCGTTATTTCGCATTCAGGAGCCTGACAGCCCACGGGTAGAAACTGTTCTTCAGCCTCTTGGTGCGGCTGGCTATGCTTCTGTATCCCCTTCCCGATGGTAGGAGAGTGAAGCAGGGCTGACCAGGTGGTGAGTCGTCCCTGAGGATTTTCCTCGCTCTTCTAAGGCGGAGAACCCTCGCAAAAGGATGTCGCCTAGTGCCGAGACTCCAACCACGGCAACTTTAAGACTTGTGGACTTCAACAAAGCTGGCTGAGGAACTCTGGGCGTTGAAGTCCACAAGTCTTAAAGTTGCCGTGGTTGGAGTCCCCGGCACTAGTGGTTTCATGGAGACAGCCTACGATGTTTTGTGCGGGGCTCACCACCCTCTAGTCTATAGTGTCTTTCTATCTGTCAAGCCAGCATACTACTCCATGAAGCAATATGTGAGGACACTTTCTATTGTCGAAGGAGGTCGTCCGTTGTTCCGCCTTGTTTTTGAGCCAGACCCTGAGGAAGTAGCGGAGTTTCTGTTGGGCTTTCCTGGCCACCTGGGTTGTGTTGTTTTTCCAGATGAGATCTTCGCTGAGATGGACTCCCAGGAACTTCCTTCCTTCCCTCCCTTTCTTCTTTCTTCCTTCCTTCCTTCCTTCCTTCCTTCCTTCCTTCCTTCCTTCCTTCCTTCCTTCCTTCCTTCCTTCCTTCTTTCCCCCTTTTTCCCATTTCTTCCTCCTCCTCCTCTATTTTCTCCTTCTCCACCCCATTTCCTTCTCCTTCTTGTCTTCTTCTCCTTGTCTACATTCTTCTTCTCCTCCTTCTCATCTTTCCTTCTTCTTCTTCCTTTTCCTTCACCTCCTTCTCTTTTTCCTCCTGTTTTCTTCTCCTCCTCCTTCTCATCTTTTCCTTCTTCTTCTTCTCTCTTCTTCCTTGTCTATGTTCTTCTCCTCCTCTTCTCCTTCTACTTACCTATCTACTCCTTCTCCTCCTGCTCCTTCTTTCCTTGGTTCATCTTTTCCTCTTCCTTTTCTATCGTCTCTTTCTTCTCCTCCTCCTCCTCCTCCTTGTCTATCTTCTCCTTTCTCCTTTTCCTTCTTTTTTGTTCTCCTTTTCGCCTTCTCTCCTCCTCCTCCTCCTCCTCACAACAGAGCTGGGAGGGGCTTTGGAGGTCTTCTAGTCCAACCCTCTACTCAAGCCTCTCCCATCCTCCTCCTCCTCCATCTTCCCTTTCCCCATAAAACCAACTCTCCTCCCCCCTTTTTTTTATTAAGACAAAGACAGGACAGCTGCAAGGGGGAAATAAGAGAAGTTCCTGGTGGGGGGGGGGGTCAGTGATGCAGAAAATGCTGTGACAGTTCTCTTAATAAACCACGGTTCTATTTTGGACAGTGACAAAGGCCAAGGTAAGTCAAGAGGCATCAGGTAATCTGGAAGACAATGCCACCTCTCCCCCCCACCCCCCAGCAGTTGTCGGCTATTAAGAGTCTGTGCCAAATAGCTGCCATTCCTCCCTGCAGATTGACTGCCAGGGACTCAAAAAAGTCAAAATGGCGGCCCCAACAAGCTGGGGGCCGAGATTATGGAGTTGTGACCACATTTCCTGCAAATATCCCGCTTCTGTGCTCTGGTTGGTTTGAAAAGAAAAGAAACAAGAAAGAAATTGTGATTATCTCCACCATCCTTAATGTTTTCCTCCTGCCACCCGAAATAAATGTGACCAATGAAAAGCAATTAAAATAGAAAAATGTATGTTGCATATTACACGGCCCTCATTTCATCCCCTTAACACTCCTGCGAGGTAGCCTGGGCCGTGGCACCCAATCAGACTCCGGAAAGAATAAGGAGGCGGAGCTCGTTTTTAAGCTCAGGGCTTTAACTGCTGCACCCCATTGTCTCTCTCTTGGTCAATGGGAGGGGTTGAGAAAGCCATAGGGGGTGAATAGGAGGAAGGAGAACTGGGTTCAAATCCTGATCGGATGCGGAATTCGTAATAAACTCACTGGTCCGTCTGCTCAAAGAATATTTAAGAGGTAGTCTTCAACTTATGGCCAAAACTTCTGACAGAGATGATAGAGAAACAGAGAGAGAGAGAGAGATGAGCGAAAGAGAGAAAAAGAGAAATACATAGAGATGATAGAGAGGAATAATGGAGAGAGAGATATGATAGCGACAGAGAGAGTGGGGGATGATAAAGAGAAATATAAAGATGACAATGATGGAGAGAGAGAGAGAGAGAGATAAGACAGATACATGGATACATGATAGATGATAGACAGGATAGATAGATAGATAGATAGATAGATAGATAGATAGATAGATAGATAGATAGATAGATAGATAGATAGATAGACAATATAAGACAAATACATGGATACGATAGATGATAGACAGGATAGATAGGTAGATATAAAACAGACAGCTAGATGATAACGATAGAGATGGATGGATGGATGGATGGATGGATGGATGGATGGATGGATGGACAGACTGATGGACAGACAGACAGACAGATAGATAGATAGATAATAAGACAGATACATAATAGATAATAGAGGATAGAGCTAGATAGACACAGTAAGATAGATAGATAGATAGATAGATAGATAGATAGATAGATAGATAGATAGATAGATAGATAGATAGATAGATAGATATAAGATACATGAATACATGATAGAGGATAGAGATAGATAGAAAGATAGATAGATATAGATATATGGATAAAGATATATATAGACAGACAGACAGAGAAACAGAGAGACACAGACAGATAACAGAGAGAGAGAAAGAGACAAATACAAAGAATGATGACAGACAGACAGACAGACAGACATTGACAATGGCTCCTCTGTCACTCCTGGCAAAACCAAACCTGCCCAGAAAATCTCAGCAGAGGTGAAACCATGCCGGAAGCTGCTTTGTAGTTCGGCCACGTCTTTTACCAAAGCATCTTAAGAGCCGGATGGGCTCCCTCGAGATCATGCATCCCAAACCGCTGATGCCTGCTTGCCAGGCTCCTGAACTGAAGCGCCCCGAAGGCAGAGACCTTGTTCCCCCCTGCATCAATCCACCCTTTAAAAACCAAGCACCCCCACCCCTCCCATCCCCAACTAAACCAGGTTTCCTATTTCTTTTTTCTTTTCTTTAAAGCCCTTACTTTGATGTTGGCTGGGTTAAACTCCACTTCTTTGCGTTCTGGCTCAGGTGGGTGGAGGGGCTGGTTTCGGGGCGGCCTTGGGTTCCTCCTTTTGGGCTCGGGTTTTTTCGGCTCAGGTTTTTGGGGGCATCGTGGCGGAGACGGGGGGAAGGGGGCCGCAGGCAGGCAAAGCTGGTCACGTCGAGGGGCAGAAGGCAGAGCAGCCGAGAGTCCCCTGCGGAGGGTCTTTATTCGCCTCCCGGCCCCTGAATGTCACAGCAGGTGTCAGTTGGCCTCCGGCCCCTACCCGAAGCATCGCACATACCAGGTTCGCACAATAGCAACCTGGCTATAAAAGGGAAAGGCAGAGGGCTCGGCTATTTCGGATAAGGGCACCCAAATCGGTCCGGGAAGACAATGCAAGCATGAATCAGGAGCGTGAGGGGGGGGAGCAGTTGAAGACCCCCCCATGCCTTGAGCAATGGGGCTGGGAGGGCCTTGTTCCCAAGGCTGAGGAGCAACTACGAGCCAATCCCGCTTTTTTTTTTTTTCAGTGCTTCTTCTAACTTTATGCCTGGGTATTTTATTTCGGGCGTTTGTTTATTTATTTATTTATTTATTTATTTATTTATTTATTTATTTATTATTTATTTATTTATTTATTATTTATTTGATTTGCCAATTGTTTACCAGATAATAAATATAAGTGTATACATAGTTGTGAATACATGAAATGGGTACATATAAGAAAAATAAAAGAAACAATAGGACAGGGACGGTAGGCACGTTGGTGCGCTTTATGCACGCCCCCTACAGACCTCTTAGGAAAGGGGTGAGGTCAATAGTAGACAGTCTAAGGTTAAAGTTTTTGGGGTTTGGGGAAGAAACTACAGAGTCGGGTAGAGTATTCCAGACATTGACCACTCTATTGCCGAAGTCGTATTTCCTGCAATCAAGTTTGGTGCGGTTAACTTTGAGTTTGTATCTATTGTGTGCTCTTGTGTTGTTATGGTTGAAGCTGAAGTATTCATTGACAGGTAGGACATTGCAATGTATGATTTTATATACCATGCTTAAATCAGACCGAAGACGGCGTAATTCAAGGTTTTCTAGTTCTAGAATTTCAAGTCTGGTGGCATAAGGTATTCTACAACGAGTAGAGGAGTGGAGAACTCTTCTTGTGAAATATTTCTGGACTTTCTCAATTGTGCTAATATCAGATATGTAATGTGGGTTCCAGACTGATGAGCTGTATTCGAGTATTGGTCTAGCAAATGTTTTGTATGCTCTAGTTAGTAGTGTGATATTACCAGAGAAAAAGCTACGTAGGATTAGGTTAACAACTCTTAATGCCTTTTTGGCTATGTAGTTGCAGTGGGCTCTAGCACTTAGATCATTAGAGGTGAGTATTCCAAGGTCCTTTACAGAGCTTGGGTCATCAACAAGTTCTTGACTATTCAGCTTGTATTTTATTTTCTGATTTTTTTTGCCAATATGTTTAGAGGTAGTCCCCAACTTACAACCACCAACGGAGCCCCAAAACTCTGCTGCCTCGACGCGAGAATTTTGCCGCGTTTTACGAACTTTCCAGCCAAGAGGGGTTTTTACGTTTTAGTCACGCAGTCGTTAAGCGAATCTGGGCTTCCGGGTTGGCTTTGCTTGTCGGAAGGTCGAAAGAGAGGACCACGCGACACACACACACACACACACACACACAGAGGACACTGCGACTGTCACAAATACGAATCATTTATCCAGCAGCATCCCAATGTTGACCACGTGATCACATGGGGGTGTTGCAGCAGTCGTAAGGGTGGAAAAGTGGTCCTGTCACTTTTTGCAGTGCCGCGGTGACTTCGAACGGCCACTAAGTGAACGGTTGTCAGTTGAGAACTATCTGCAGCAGCCAGCAAAGTTACCCCGGAGATGAAGAACTGTTGATTGCGAAAGCAGCTCACCATTAATCAACCATTGTAGAATTGTGGTGAGTGATGGGGCTTTAAAGAGGAAGTCAGCGGTCCATCCGGTGCAGAAAAGTGGACTTTACAGAGAGTCCTCGAATTACGAACCACAGTGGAACCCAAAATTTCCATGGCTAAGCGAGGCAGTTGTTGAGTTCTGCCCCATTTTACAGCCTTTCTTGCCACCGTTGTTAAGTGAATCGCCGTAGCTGTTAAGTGAGTTGCACAGTCATTAAGTGAATCTGGGCTTCCCCATGGACTTCATTCATCAGAAGGTCGCAAAAGTGGGTCACGTGACCCCGGGGACCCTGCAGCTGTCATAGATGCGAGACTGCTTGAATTTTGATTGTGTGGCCACAGGGAGGCTGTGACGGCCATAAGTGCGAAAAAAGGGTCATAAGTCCGTTTTTTCAGTACCATTTGTAACCAAACGGTCACTAAACGAGCGGTTTTAAGTCGAGGAACACCAGTATAGAAAGGTTTGGGCAGGGGGAAGAGGAGGAGAACTGGAACTCGTGGGCATTTTGATGAAGAACCAAATAAATAGATACGTAAAATTTTGGCGCCATTGCAGACGGCCACTAAACGAACGGTTGTAAGAGGAGAACCACCTGTTGTAAGGATTCTTTGGGAGTACAGAGTGTATCGTTCTCTTTGAGACGTCACTGGGCGAGCATTGTTCTGCCTTCTCTGGGAAGCTAACAATTGGGTCGGATTTCCAGGCTGGGTAACCTTTCAGCCAATAGAAAAGGGTGGTGTATTTTGGGCCGCAGAGTCCCAGCGCAGGTGTGACCTCATAGGACGTGTTTGGAGTCTGGGCAGCAAATGAGGGCTTTAAAAAGGCATTTGAACTCCTTGGATACCCCTGGGGGAAAGAGCTTGGACGGAGGTCGCCCCAAAGGTTGAGAGACAGCGAGCCTCCCTAGCTAGAGGCAGCAAATTCAAGGCTGCCGAAATATCCCAGAATGGAACAGGGGCTCTTTAAAAAAGGGAAGGGAAGGGAAGGAAAGGAAGGGAAGGGAAAGGAAGGGAAAGGAAAGGAAAGGAAAGGAAAGGAAAGGAAAGGAAAGGAAAGGAAAGGAAAGGAAAGGAAAGGAAAGGAAAGGAAAGGAAAGGAAAGGAAAGGAAGGGAAGGGAAAGGAAGGGAAAGGAAAGGAAAGGAAAGGAAAGGAAAGGAAAGGAAGGGAAGGGAAAGGAAGGGAAAGGAAAGGAAAGGAAAGGAAAGGAAAGGAAAGGAAAGGAAAGGAAGGAAGGGAAGGGAAGGAAGGGAAGGGAAGGGAAAGGAAGGGAAAGGAAAGGAAAGGAAGGGAAGGAAAAGGAAAGGAAAGGAAAGGAAAGGAAAGGAAAGGAAAGGAAAGGAAAGGAAGGGAAGGGAAAGGAAAGGAAAGGAAAGGAAAGGAAAGGAAGGGAAAGGAAAGGAAAGGAAAGGAAAGGAAGGAAAGGAAGGGAAGGAAAGGAAGGGAAAGGAAGGGAAGGGAAGGGAAGGGAAAGGAAGGGGAAGGGAAAGGAAGGGGAGGGAAGGGGAGCTCATATTATAAAGTTAATCCTTGACTTATGGCCATAATTGAGACGCAAATTTCTTTTGCTAAGCGAGACAATTGCTCAGTGAGTTTTGCCGCATGGGATGGCCCATCTTACCACAGTGATTAAGTAAATCACTGCAATTGTTCAAATAGTCACACGGCTGTTAAGTGGTCATAAAGTTCTCCCAGCAAAGTGAACAGGGAAGCCAGATTCACTTAACGACCATGTGATTCACTTAACAAAAAAAACAAAGGTTGAAAAATTTGTCTGACTCACTTAGCAACCACTTTCCTTAGCATGGAAATTCTGTCCTGAATCTGGGCGTACGTCAAGGACTCCCTGGAGTCCTCCCCAAGATGGGGGTCGACATTCAGGCCAGCAAATCCCCACATATAAAAAATAGAAATGCGGTGCTCATATACGGCTGTGGTCGCCATTTTGATTTTTTTTTTTGACCTTTTGCCACTCCTCTACAGCTCCAAGTCTCACGATTTTTTTTCTTCTCTTTGTGGCCTTTTTTGAAAAACAAAAAAAAAAAAAAAAAAAACCAGGAGCGGCAATGGACAGCCGGACTTCCCGGTCAGAGTTATCTTGGATTTTTTTTAAAAAAAACACTTTTTTTCTAAGAATATGCAGTGATTGGTGAAAAAGGAAGTGAAAAAATAAAATGCTTTCCCGCCGGCGTTCATAATTCTTGATTGCTGCCAGATGGAAAGCAGGAGGGAAGGAGAGCAGTCCGGCCAAGATAATCCAAATTTAAAAGTCATTTTTGCAAAGGGTTTTTATGCTGTCCCCATTTCCATCAGCCCAGCTTTGAACCCCAATCCTTTGTCCTCCTTTCTTTTTCCCTGCTTCGGGTGCCTGACAGGGAAAGAGCCCCCCACATCACCCCCATCCCATAATCCCGAGGTCAAAAATTAGTCTGGGGAATCCTGGAATTCAGAGGGTCCCCTTGAGGTCAGCTAGCCCAACCCCACCCCCATGGGCTGGAAACCTTCACCAAGCCTGCTAGGTAGATAAAGGACACGTCAGCCTCTACTTGGCTGCAATGGGGGCTCCCAGAATCCCCCAGCCGGTATGCTTTAAAGAGGGGAGGTCTTCCACCCCCAGAATTCCCCAGCCAAGCTGACTGAGGAATTCTGGGAGTTGAAGTCCACAAGCCTTAAAGTTGCTAAGATTGGAGACACCTGCTTTCAGAAGGGAGGACTTCAACTCCCAGAATCCCCTGACAGCCATGCTTTAAAGAGGGGAGGACTTCAACTCCCAGAATCCCTCAACCAGCAAACTCGCTGGGGGATTCTGGGAGTTGAAGTCCCCCTCCCCAGCTTATAGCTGTCCATGTGGAGAAACATGGCTTTGAATTTTAAAAAAAAATGTCCAGACTACGTTTGAGTTCTAGATGAAAGACTCAACCCAACCAAAAGAACAAAAAATATATACGTCTATCCATATTTCATTGAATTTATTTGATTTTCGTTCCGCCTTTATTACAGGTAGGCCTCAACTGACAAACACTTGTCAGTTCACAATTACAATGGCACTGAAAAAAAGTGAGATATGATGATTTTTCACACTTTCAGGGCCTTTGCAGCATCATTGACTCATATTTATGACGGTCGCAGTGTCCTGGGGTCACGGGATCCCCTTTCACAACCTTCTGACCAGCAAACTCAATGGGGAAGACAGATTCGTTTAATGATCCTGTTCCTAACATAACAACTGCCGTGATTCACTTAACAACTGCAGCAAGAAAGGTTGTAAAATGGGGCAAAGCATAACCACTAGACCAAACTGTCTTGTGAATTTTTTTGGAGTCACAGACATACACATACACACGGACACAAGTGCTGCTCTCTGCCAGGTTTCTACAGTCTGGACCAATGAGGACTAGAAGCATGAACCGAGTTTTTATTTTAGATCTGTCTGTAAAGGGCTGTAGGCTAAACTGGTTGACAAACACAGTGGAAAATATTTGAGTTTGACTGTTTTGGCTGACAACTCTGGGTTTTTAAGAAACAATAATCATGGAATTTAGATAGTTTTTCATTGGGGAAAAAATGCCGTGTTTTGTTTTCGTGGCAGTTTGCGGCTCATGGTTTACTATTTTTTTTTTCAAGGCATGCTTTACCATCTCTTCTTAATTAATTTTTATAAACGCCTAATTGCAAACTGCCTTGGAGATGTTTTGAATTGAACAACAAACTGGAAAGTTGTGAAATCAGAAACACAATCGACCCATGAATTAAATTGCTCCGACTTGCCACCCAAAAGGGGAAATTGAGACAAACCCTGGTTAATGGTCAGAATAGCCAAGGTGGCCGCCAGCAACATGGTCACTCTCTTGCATTTTTTTCACTAGGATTAATAAACCTGGCTTTCTTCTGACTGCAGGAAGAGGAAGAGGAGGAAGGATAAAAGGTGGAGGAGGAAGAGGAGGAGGAAGAGAGAAGAAGGGTGGAGGAGGAGGAGGAAGAGGTAAGAAGAAGGAGGAGGAGGAGGAGGAGGAGGAAGCGAGAAAGAAGAAGAAATTGGAAAATAGACATAATTCTCATTTAGTGACCAATCCATTGGCAGCTCAGTTGTTAAGTGAAACAGATGCCAAATGAAATCATGGCTTTGCTTTGATCTTCCTTCAACTTTCCTTTGTTTTATAGAACTGTAAAAATGGACAATGCAAGAATTGGTTGCAAAGTGACTTTTCATCACTGTGAGCAAATACTAAATGAGAGGAAGGAGGGAGGGAGGGAGGGAGGGAGGGAGGGAGGAAGGAAGGAAGGAAGGAAGGAAGGAAGGAAGGAAGGAAGGAGAGGGAGGAAGGAAGGAAGGAAGGAAGGAAGGAAAAAAAGACACACAACGGAAACTAATGGACAGAATCAATCTAGAACTAAGGAGAGATGTCCTGACTATGAGAACAATTAAAAATTTAAAAAAAAGCATGCTTCCTGGCGCCCTTCTGTTGCCTGAGTTTTCCAAAATAGACCAGACAACCATTTGACCAGGATAGAATAAGTTCTCCTGCCTTGAGCAGGGGGTCAGATTAGAGGATCTCCGAGGCCCCTTCCAGACCTAAGATTCTACGTTCTCCGCTTGGTGGCTTCTTAGCAGAGACCAAGCCAACTTCCAACCCTTTCTCGAATAGCTGCCGTCCAGCCTAAAACAGCAGGTTAATTTTTGTTTTAAAAAGATATCGTATTAATAAATGGCTCACTATGGAATGTTTACATCCCAGGTTTCAGTGACCGCGGTTTCGAGCTGAACATGGTCGGGACAGGCCAAGATTCGTGGACCATAAAGACCATTGGGAGACCATTGCCCCTTGCTGCAAAAATTTCATTTAATCCAGTTATTTTCTGGATTAAGAAGAAAAGAAAATTTTAAGAAAAAGGAACCCCCGTGTGGAGGGAGGAAAAAAATATCAAATGTTGTACAGCATCTTTGGACCGATGGACAGAGGGGCGTTGCGATGAACGATGCCCGTCAGAGCGAAAGCGCAGGTTAATCCACGGGTTACGATCACAGCTGAACGCAAAATTTCTGTTGCTAAGCAAGACAATTGTTCACTGAGTTTTGTCCCACTTTACAGGCTCCTTGCCACTGTTGTTAAGTGAATCTCTGCAGTTCTTAAGTAAGTCACAGGGTCGTTAAGTGAATCCAGCTTTCCCCACGGATTTTGCTTGTGGGAAGGTCGCAAAAGGGGATCACGTGACTCCAGGACGCTGCAACCGTCATAAATATGAGTCACTTGCCAAGCGTCTGAATTTAAATCATCCTGGGGATGCTGCAGTGGTTGTAAATGTGAAAACGGTCATAAGTCACCTTTTTCAGTGTCGATGTCACTTCAAACGGTTCCTAAACGAACAGTTTTAAATAAAAGACTACCTATATTTTACTGTTGTGGCTTCAAATGGTCATTAAGCAAATGGCTGCAACTCAAGGACTACCTGTGTATTTATTTTCCTTGCATGGGTCCAACTGATCATTTTTCAATTGGCCTTTTGTCTAAATGGTGCAGGGGGTCAGTCTAGAAGACTTCCAAGGTCCCTTCCAACTCTGTTATAGGTAGTCCTCAATTTACGACAGTTCGTTTAGTGAACATCCAAGGTTACGACGACACTGAAAAGAGGGACTTGTGAGCATTTTTTTAACACTTACAACCGTTGCGGGATCAAAATTCAGACGCTTGGCAACTGTCTCATATTTATGACGGTTGCAATGCCCTTGAGGTCACGTGCTTCATTTTGGGAACTTCTGACAAGCAAAGTCAGTGGGGAAGCCAGATTCACTTAACGATGAGGCTGCTATCTTCCCAACCACAATGATTCACTTAAGAACTGAGACAAGTAAGGAAGTAAAATGAGGCATAATTCACCTGATACCTCCAGCTCAAACACACCCCAACCAGGCACCCAGATGAAACCTAGCTTCCTAACAAATGATAGCCGTTCATTTACTCAGAGCCAGGCTGCACTAAAAGCCTCCGATACAGGAACACAATGTTGCCAGCCAACCAAGACAAAAAAAGCTACAAAACAGACAGAAGATATTAGAAACACCAATCAAGCAGAACACAGCAAACTCCAAGACCAATAAACACAGACCAAGACTCCCAACCAATCAGGATGAAGAAAAAGCCATTCTGGCACAGCAGTAGGCTAGTCCCAAATTTAAAACTGAAACAACTGTAAAAGCCTGACTCACAGACGAACACAATACAGAAGCCTGATGATGGCAGATGAGATTCTGCCGAAACGTTGCTACAACTTTAAAAGCACAACTACAATGATGTGGGAAAATACCCGAACAAAGCTGAATGCCATACATATACATATACATATACATATACATATACATATACATATACATATACATATACATATACATATACATATACATACATACATACATACATGCATACATGCATACATGCATACATATATATATTCTCTCTTTTGTTTTTCTCCCTCCCTCCTTCCCTCCCTCCCCCTCTCTCCAGATTTCTTTTAGTGAGCCCTAGGAGGTCTCAACCCAGCTGCCCCCAAACCCCTGGCCGTCTGGACATAATTCAGGATTAAAATGCAACTTGTCTTTTTAAGTTTGCTTTCTAAAAAGTTCCCAGGGGAGACACCAGATCAATCTGTTCCAACGGGCTGATAACACTGGATAAACAGATTAGCTCAGATGAAAAAGGGATGTAGCTATTGAATTTTCTTCTTTTAATGGGGGAAAAAAAAAAAAGGAAGCCGGATGCCCCCCTAACTCACCAAAGAGACTCAATCTTGCATTTCCTTATTCGGAGATATATTTAATGAGATTAGTTCCACAGTAGCTTGCAGGGCAAAATTGCAAAAGAAAAAAGAAAAGAAAAATATGCTTTTGGAATCGTCCATCCGAGACTGGCAAAGGATGGTGATCTTAAAACTCGAAGCTCAAAAATATGTCATTAAATAGAGATATTCCTCAACATACAACTGCAATTGACCCCAAACTTTCTGTTGCTAAGTGAGACATTTGTTAAGTGAGCTTTGTCCCATTTTATGACCTTTTTTGTCACAGTTGTTAAGTGAGTCACATGGTTGTTAAGTGAATCTGGCTCCCCCATTGACTTTGCTGTGTCAGACGGTCGCAAAAGGGGATTGCGTGACCCCGGGACTCAAAGGGAGTGAGCCAGTTGCCAAGCATCTGAATTGTTTATCACGTGACAATGGGGATGCTGCAATGGACGTAAGAGTGAAAAATAGAGTTAAGTCACATTTTTACAACCGTTGTAACTTTGAACAGTCACTAAATGAACTGTTGTAAGTCAAGGACTACCTATATATTATTAAAATGACAGGGAGATGCAAAGATGGAGAGAAGTAACACCCCTTTTTAAGTAGTAATGTAAATTTAAAAAAACTTGGGTGCGTCCATTTCTAAAAACTAAGTTTTAAACATGTGTTTTTGAGCTTGTTTTTTTTATTTGGGTGCATTAGTTTTTAAAGTAATTTTTAAACAACTGTTAAAAACTTGGATTTTGCAAAAAAAGTGACTTATGACTGTTTTTCACACTTACGACCATTTCAACATCCTCACAGTTATGGGATCCAAATTCGGACACTTGGCAACTGACTCATATTTACGACGGTCGCAATGTCCCAGGGTCTCCACGTGATTCCCCTTTTGGGACCGTCTGATAAGTAAAGTCAGTGGGGAAGCCAGATTCACTTAATGACCATGTTACTAACTTAACTGCAATGATTCTCTTAACAACTATGTCAAAAAAAGGTCGTAAAATTGGGCAACACTCACCTAACAAATGGCTCACTTAACTACATAAATCTTGGGCTCAATTGTGGAGGACCACCTGTAGGTATAATTAGATATTTTATATTATATAATATATATAAATTTTAATATTACTATTTAAACATAATTTATAATAATGTAATAAATAAGGATTATAAATAATTATGTTAATAATAGTATATAATACTTACGCAATAATATTACCATCACATTTATTGGTAGTATTTGGTTTTTGATTATTTTTAATAACCAATAATAATTATTCATACGGAATATGAATAGTGGAAGACAAAGCTCCAGGTGCAGGCTGCCCCCGGACTCTGCTTTCCAAACCCACCCAATAATTTGTTTTCTATGTTGGATAGTTTCAAATAAAACCTCCCGGCTGGAGGTAATTTTTCCATGCCTGAGGTGGAAATTCAAACCAGGATTAATTGGGCATCTCTCAATAACCACGGAGGTTTTATTTTGAGAAATTGGTATTTGGGTTTAAAAAGCCACAATGGGCAGATGATGGGGGGGGGGTTTACCTGAAAGGAAGTGCTTTGCCTTGTCCCCCCCCCCCAAACCCCCAGTTTTTTTTCACTTGCCCGAACCTCCCCAAGGACTCCCAGATGTTTGCACAGCTGGATCCGTGGGAGAAGGTTAAAAAACAACAACACATACACACAAAAATGAGGCTATTTCGGTCCTCGTAAGCTTCTCACCTCCTACGGACTGGAGAGCTGGTGTGGTGAGGTTTTTCTGCCTGTTTAATAGTTCCACCTGGCCTCCCTTACCTGGAGTTCAACTCCCACTGAGAAAGGGTCAGAGCTGGTTTAGGGCTCAGCCTGGGTGGAGATATTTTTAATTTTATTTCATAATTTTATTTTATATTTAATTCGATTTTTGTACATTATTATTATTATTTATTATTTACATTATTTTTATTTATTTTTATTATTTACGTTATTATTTTTATCTATTTTTTACTTTATTATTTTATTTTTATTTCATATATTTTAATATTACTAGCTGTATACCTGTGCTTCACAACAAATCCATGTGATCAGGCTATGCAGGAGAAATTCGGTTCACTAACTCTTGGCACAGTGGTGGTTGGTGACTGAAGCACATAAGGGTTTCCTTTCCTTTCCCTTCTCTTCCTCCTTTCCTCCTTTCCCTTCCTTTCTTTTCCTTCTTTCCTCCTTTCCCTTCCTTTCTCCTTTCCATTCCTTTCCATCTATCCATCATCTATCTATCTATCTATCCATCCATCCATCCAGTGGTGGGATTCAAACTTTTTTACTACGGGTTCTGTGGGTGTGGCTTGGTGGGCGTGGCAGGGGAAGGATACTGTAAAATCTCAAGTCAGAGGTGGGATTTGCCGGTTCTCTGAACTACTCAAAATTTCTACTACTGGTTCTCCAGAACTGGTCAGAACCTGCTGAATACCCATCTCTCTCTCTCTCTCTCCCTCTCCCTCTCTCTCTCTCTCTCTCTCTCTCTCTCTCTCTCTCTCTCTCTCTCTCTCTCTCTCTCTCTCTCTCTCTCTCTCTCCCTATCTATCTATTCAGCAAAAGTGATATAAAATACAATCCTCCAACTGTTGCTCCAAATATGTTTTTTTTCAGAGACAACTGGACTTTCTGGTTTTTCGTTGAAGATGTTTTGCTTCTCATCCGAGGAGCTTCTTCAGCTCTGACTGGATGGTGTATCAAAAATACTACAACCTTTGATGGCAAAGTAGCTTCCTCTTCTAGTTTGAGGCAACTTGGAGGTTTGTCTGTATCCTCGGGTCACCTGAGTGGTGCAAATGGCTGTGGAGTTGCTAAGGTAATAGAATGTGAGGCAACCGGCAGTTGGAACAGATTTCTTTTCAGGTGGGGAGGGGGAATAGAACTCCTTAGCATCAGAGCGTGTTAATTGCTATAGAAGAAATACTACTGAAATACTAATGCTCTGGTGGTCATTTCGAAAAATCCTTTCTTAGTGAGCACCTAGAAGCCAAGAGGAACATCTGGGCCTAATTTCAAATTTGTAGGCTTTGCGGTTCAGGAGATTTTGTGATGATGTGTGAGTGGTATTTTGCTTTTATATATGTGTGTGTGTGTGTGTGTGTGTGTGTGTGTGTGTGTGTGTGTGTGTGTGTATGTATATGTATATGTACATGTACATATACATATACATATACATACATACATACAGATGGATGATAGATAGATAATTTACTTTATTGTTTTTTATTTGTTTATTTTTATTTACATTAAATTCTTTATTTTTATTTTAGTTTTATATTATCATTTATTTATTCTTTTTTTTTTTTTAATTATTTTATTTTTATATTTTTTATTTATGCTTTAAGAAAAGTGGACTTCAGCTCTCAAAATTCGCCAGCTAGCATGTATAGACTTCAGTTCCCAGAATTCCCCAGCCGGCATGCTTTAAGTTATGTGGACTTCAACTGCCAGAATTACCTAGCCAGCAAGACCAGTTCTGGGAGTTGAAGTTTGAGCATGCTGGTCAGGGAGTTTTGGAAGCTGAAGTCCATTGAAGTCCACCCACCTTAAAACATGCAGTCTGGGGGATTCTGGGAATTGGAGTCTCCCCAAATGAAACCATGTTGACTGGGGAATTCTGGGAATCAACCTCCACACCTCTTCAAGGTTCCAATTTTGAGAACGATTATACTAACTGCTCTCTTAGATCCCTTTCACCATTAAAAGCCTTCGATTCCAAGAGAGCAACTGGTTCATTTAATCTTTTTCTCTTCTCTTTAGTTGAGAGGAGGAACATGAAAGATTCATGGAGGTCCCTTGGCTAATTTTGGGTCATTTCTCCCCAGCCTATTCATCCAGCCAGCTTGTGATCATCAATTGTGGTTTGTGGGAAGGATCAGTGTGAGAAGAAGGCTAAAACTCAATCAAATATCTTTGGCCTGCTTGGAACAAAATGAAAACAAGGTATGAGGACATCACTACAAAGAGGCCAAAATAGATGACCTACATGAGTTGAGTTCCTTTTCACTTTTATTTGGAGCAAGCTCTGGTTTGTCCAACCAAGCTTTGATTTAAAGTCACACTTGGCCAATAAAGTATTCTATTCTATTCTATAAGAATAACAGAATTGGAAGGGACCTTGGAGGTCATCTAGTCCAACCCCGTGCTGAAGCTTTCCATCTTGAACCTCACCAAGGATAATTCCTATTATTCAATAGATTTTTTATTTTTTTAAAAAGAAATTATTATATTTTTCCTGGAAAGAAGGACAAGCAGCTTTCTATTTGATTTAAAAATCAAATTTTGAAGCTTCCAGGCAGATATTGGAAAAAAAAACAAAAAAACGACTCAGTACAAGGACTGGATTTGAAGTTTTCTTCAGTTCCTTGAAAGGTTCAAGGTCCAGAATCTCAAAACTGATCATTGGGGAGTAACATCAATTTTTAAAGTTGGCAGCCTCTCCTTTTTTCCAAGCTGAGATCACGGTGTCGTTATTTACATTTAGCGATTTATAACCTGGTGCCTTTCAGACTGAGCAGGTTAAGGAATTGGCTATTTAAAATAGCCTCAATGCCACGTTTCATTCCAAGGGGGCCACTGCGTTTATATATTTAAAGTGGTGAAAAATCACTTTTCATCCAAATAGAATCGCAGCCGAGGGAAAGGAAAGCAATGAAAAATGATTTTTATATCATGCATGCCTTACATTATAATTTGTACATAATATAGTTTTTAGTAGGAATGTTTATATCTAGATACTTTTAAAACTCTTGTTCTCACGAGATTTAACTGGGGGAAATGGTGCATCATACACAGGGGTGGGATTCAATTTTTTTAACAACTGGTTCTCTGGGCATGGCTAAGTTGTTGGGCATGGCTTGGTGGTCATGTGACTGGGTGGACGTGGCTTGGTGGTCATGTTATTGGCTGGGTGTGGCCAACTCACTGTCACTCACATCGAGGTATGCATCTTCTCGCCTGGCCTCTCATGACTGTGGGGATGCTGCAACAGTCGTAAGTGTGAAAAATGGCCATAAGTCACTTTTTTCAGTGCCATTGTAACTTTGAGTGGTCACTCCACACAAGCAAAGTACCAGCAAAGGAGGGAAAAAAACTCCAGAGAAGTTCCTGAGACAGGAAGTCTAGTCCTGCCAAGAATGTAATAAGGGTTAATGGAGAGGCAGTTTCTGTAAGCAACACCAGAATGTTTCCTTCCTGCCTTCCTTACAGGATTAGGCCAGGAATTCCTTCTAACAACCGGTTCTCCGAACTGCTTAGAATGTTAACAACCAGTTCTAGAGAATAGGTGCAAACTAGTAGAATCCCACCCATGATCATACAGCAAAATGATTTGAACCAATGTACTTCAAATGAACCAACTTAGAGAATGTTCTCAAGATCCAGGACCCAAGACTCCTGAACTAATGAATTTAGAAAAATTGTAGCTGGTTCAGGGCAATTGCCTGCTGCTGTTGTAATCACTTGATCTTCACTTTCAATGACAGTTTCCCAGGCAGTCTAGCAATACCTTGCTCTAGATGTTGTATTCAGCAGGTTCTAAACCATTCTGGAGAACCGGTAGTGGAAATTTTGAGTAGTTTGGAGAACCGGCAGATACCACCTCTGACTGGCCCTGCCCCCATCTATTCCCCGCCTCCTGAGTCCCAGCTGATTGGCTGGGTCTTCTTTGGTTGCCATGCATAGGAGAAAAGAGCTGGAAAGCAGGCTAGTGGGGTGGGGAGGGAATGGGGATTTTGCAGTAACCTTCCTCTGGAGTGGGGAAGGAATGGGGATTTTGCAGTATCCCTTCACTGCCACGCCCACCAGCCATGCCACACCCACCAAGCCACACCCACAGAACTGGTAGTAAAAAAAAATTGAATCCCACCACTGCCTTGCTCCCTCTGTCACCCTGCAGTGGTCACTTACCTGCAAGTTGGAAGCAAAGGGAAGGGAGGGGAACGAAGGAAAGGGTGAAAAGGGAAGGGAGGAAGGGAGGGGAAGGGAAGGAAGGGGGTAGGGAAGGTGGAACAAGGAAGAAGGAAGGGCAGGGAGAGAAGGAAGGAAGTGGGAGTAAGGAAGTAAAAGGAGGGAACAGGGGGAGAGAGAGGAAGGGAAGGAAGGTGATAATGTAATACAAGTTTGTAATAAATACTCCGTTCAGTTCCTACTGTCTTCAAATAAAATTGGAGATCTTAAAGAAAATCTACTCTTCATCTACCTGGATAAATTGAAAAAATAGAATAGAATAATCTGAAAATCTCTCCAAGGTTTGGTTATCCAATTGCCCAACAGTCAAGTAAAACAGCTGCACACTCCCCTCCTGGGGGAGCGAGGGAGAGCAATTGTTGCTGGAAAACTACATTTAAACGCCAAAACAAACCCCTGGGAGAGACCCTCTGATAGGCATCTTCAGAAAGAGGAATTTATTTCAGAAAACGCCACCCCGCCCATTGACTTTCTTGGCCAGGCGCTGAGAAACATAGCGTAAAGCCACATTTAGTGGCTGTGGAGAATTTTGACCTCATTGCAAACGCCGCTCATAAATAGAAGCTTTCAATCGTCCGGGGTTGTTTTATAAAAATATAAAACCAGCGGCTAATGAAGAGCGCATAGTGTTCGCCCTGCCAAGGTTTAATTAGATCGGTGGCACTGCTGGGCAAAGGCGCAACTGTTTATTTAGCTTCCAGATTATTCTGGAATCAAGGCCGCCATTCACACCCAGAGCCTTTTGGATGCATAAAGAGCTACAGAGAGCAGAGATAAAACCCTTAATGAAGGCAGAGTCCGTTTTTAATGAGATTGCAGGAAATAACTTTTTTTAAAAAAAAAAAGAAATAGGACGTCACGGTCCAGAAAAATGCAAATATTTATCCTTGGGAAACGGCGGGCAGGTTGCAAAATTGCATTTAAGCCCCTGAAAGACAGTGCTTTTCAAACTTGGCAGCTTTCATAAGGGTGGACTTTGACTCCCAGAATTCCCAGGTCTGCATGAATAGACTTCAAGTCCCAGAATTCTCCAGCCAGCATGAATGGACTTCAAGTCCCAGAATTCTCCAGCCAGCATGAATGGACTTGGACTCCCAGAATTCTCCAGCCAGCATGAATGGACTTCAAGTCCCAGAATTCTCCAGCCAGCATGAATGGACTTCAAGTCCCAGAATTCTCCAGTCAGCATGAATGGACTTCAAGTCCCAGAATTCTCCAGTCAGCATGAATGGACTTCAAGTCCCAGAATTCTCCAGCCAGCATGAATGGACTTGGACTCCCAGAATTCCCAGACCTGTATGAATATTACATAACGTTATTATTATTACTAATGGTAATCATTGATTATTGATTATCTGTTTACAATTATAACGTTCTATAATATTTTTGAAATTCAGGTCGCCCTCGACTTACCACCAAAATTTGTTGCTCAGCGAGATATTTGTTAAGTCAGTTTTGCCCCATTTTACAATCTCTCGCCACAGTTGTTAAGTGAATCCCTGCAGTTGTTACGTTAGTAATATAGCATAGAATTGAATAGAAGCTGGAAGCTTGGAGATTTTCTAGTCTAGCCTCTGGCCCTGCCCAAGCAGGAGAACCTATATACTATTTCAGGTAAGTGACTGTCCAGACTCTTCTTCAAAACCTCCAGTGATATGAAGCACCCACAATTTCTTGTGGCAAGCAGTTCCACTCCTTGTCTCCTTAATTCCAGGTTGCTTCTCTCCTTGGTTGGTTTCCATCCATTATTTCTTGTCCTGCCTTCAGTTGCTTTGGAGAATTTGGAGAATAATCGTTAAATGAATCTGGCTTTCGCGTCGACTTTGCTTGTCAGGAGGTCGAAATACGTGACCCCAGGACACTGCAACCATCATAAGTACGAGTCAGTTGCCAAGCATCTGAATTTTTATTGTGCGAATCCTTCAACGGTCCCAAGTGTGAAAACTAGTTACAAGTCACTTTTTTCAATGCTGTTGTAAGTTTGGTCACTAAACAAGTGGTTGGTAAGTCGAGGAATCTCTCTACTACAATGAGAAGAAGGACTGGTGCCCTAGCAAGATCATGCATAATAAATAATAAATAAACAAATTTATTAAAAGAATAGTTTATTTGAAATAACTATTAATCACTAAATAAAATTAACAGAATAATAAAATGAGTAAATAATAAGTTTTCAAACTCTTTTTTGTTTCATTAAAAAAAAGGAGAACCAAAGGAAACCATCCAGCTCTGGTTGGCATGCTGGATTTGAATATATATATATAATTTACCGCTGCATTCAGTGGGGGGGGCGGGAGGGAGGCACTAATTAAACCATAAGCCAGCCTAATTAAAGCACAACGGAATGTTATAGTAGCTCAGGAAAGAACATTTGTTTTGATCATTCCGATCACGTTGATTTCTTTAAAAATATGTCCCCCCTTTATATGTTTCCCCTTTATTAGGAATATAAACCACCCTGTTCTCAGTTTTTCTGAAAGCGGAAAGGAGCATCTCATTTGCAATTTCCAGATGGAACAAACGTTCGCATCCAAAAATGGGTCTGTGGTCCTTTCCCTCCCCCTTCCCCCCCCGCCAATTGCAGATGCCCAGGGGGTCTTAACAACATTGAAGGCAAAACAGGGCCTTTTTTTGTTAAAAAGAACAAAAATTCTGACATCAGAAAATAAACATGCTTTTGAAAACCGTAGGTGGCAGAAATTTCACAGCTGGGCGTTTCTCGCTTTAAAAAAAAAGGATATTTTGGGTCAATTTAGGTTGAGATGAGAAATCGTGAATAGCCTTTGTACTATCTCAGACTGCAGCAATACAATCCTAGCTTTCAGTAAATATTTTTTATTTAGTCTACAGGTATTCCTAGAATTACGACCATAACTGAGCCCAACATTTCTGTCGCTGAGCAAGATAGCCGTTAAGTGGGGGGGTTTTGCTCCATTTTACGAACTTTCTGGCCACAGCTGTTAAGTGAATCACCACAGTTGTTAAATTAGCAGCAGTTTTTAAAAATGATTTTTATTGGTTTTTCAAAATACAAAATACAAAAAAGAAAAAAGAAAACTGAGAAGAGAGGGAGAGAGAAGAAAAGAAATATAGTGTGAAGAGAGAAAAGGAAAGAAAAAAGACACCAACTTCCCATTCTCTTTAGCACAGTAGAAGATAATAACATTACAACCACAACTTTTTGCTTTTATATAACAGTGTGTACAAGCCATTTCTGTAAACAATAACTCTCTACAGCGAAGAGAAGCAGAGATGGCTAAATGGATTCTTATATCTAACCTTGTTTCTGTTCTGAAATTGCTTCTGTGTTTTGAGCTTGCATATATACTGTATGTGTGTGTGTGTGTGTGTGTGTGTGTGTGTGTATAAATATATTCATACACACACACACATATATATATATATATATATATATATATAAAGCTTTGATTTTGTGTTTGTTAACTAGACAGGCTTATTGTTATAGTAGTCATATGGTCATTAAGTGAATCCGGCTTCCCCAATTAGACTTGGCTTGTCAGAAGGTCGCAAAAGGGCATCACGTGACCCCCAGGGACACTGCAACCATCATAAATAGGAGTCAGTTTCCAAGCCTCTGAATTTTGATCATGTGACTATGGGGATGCTGCAATGGTCATAAGTGTGAAAAGGGGTCATAAGTAACTTTTTTCAGTGCCATTATAACTTCGAATAGTCACTAAATAGGGGGGACATGATAGCAGCATTCCGATATCTGAGGGGCTGCCCCAGAGACAATGGAATCAAGCTATTCTCCAGCCCAGGGGTCTGCCAACCTTTTGGACTTCAGGGACCACCAAACTCATCATTTTAAATCCCGCAGACCAGAGACCCTGGGAAAATCCCCCCAAAAGTCTGCAGGAAAATTCCCCACCCTGTTTTCCTACCGGTCTATCATTCTTTATTTGGGATCGCAGGATACTGTCTCCAGCTCCATTCTCGGGAGAGAGAGAGAGAGACTTTAGGTTTCATGCAAGGAAAGCAGCAGAAGTCTTTTTTTCTCCTCATCTCGCCAGAAATGAGTCTTTGCCGGCACAGCCTCTGGAGCAGGAGGCCTTGCAGGGTCCCAAAGACTCATTTCTGGCGGAGTTTGGGGAGAGAAAGAAAGACTTTGGCTGCTTTCCTTGCGTGCAGCCAAAAGCAGAAGAAGAAAGAAGCGGAAAGAAGCAGCCCGGTGGCCAGGCCAGGCGCATGTGGTGAGTGGGGCAAGTTCCCTCCTCCGCCTTTCCCCTCCCCTCACCACCTCGTGTTGTTCGCAATGCAAGCGGACGCAAGCCTTGTGTTCCCACACAGCTTGGATTAATTGCCTTGGGGGTGTGTGCTTTGGGGGTGACATTTCTCTGCGGACCACCAACATTTTCTCATTTACCACCAGTGGTCCCTGGCCCACTGGTTGGCAACCACTGCTCCAAAGCCCTGGAAGGCAGGAGAAGAAGCAACAACGGATGGAAACTCATCAAGGAGAGAAGCAACTTAGAACTAAGGAGAAATTTCCTGACAATCCATCAGTGGAACTGTTTGCCTCCAGAAGTCGTGAAGGTTCCGCCACTGGAAGATTTTAAGAAGAGGCTGGATAATCATTTGGTGGTGACCATTTAGTGGTGTAGGGTTTGGGGCTGGACTAGAAGACCTCCAAGGTCCCTTCCAAGTTCTGTTCTATCCCATTCTATTCCATTTAAATTCTATTCTAATTTCTATTCTATTTTTCATTCCAATAACTCTTCTATTCTATTCTATTCTATTCTATTCTATTCTATTCTATTCTATTCTATTCTATTCTATTCTATTCTATTCTATTCTATTCTATTCCATTGCATTCCATTCCATTCTTATTCCTTATTCTATTCTATTCCATTCCATTCCATTCCTCTTCTTCATTCTATTCTATTCTATTCTATTCTATTCTATTCTATTCTATTCTATTCTATTCTATTCTATTCTATTCTATTCTATTCCATTCCATTCCATTCCATTCCATTCTATTCTTATACCTTATTCTATTCTATCCTATCCTATCCTATCCTATTCCTTATTCTATTCTATTCTATTCTATTCTATTCTAATTTCTATTGTATTCTATTCTGTTCCATTCCATTCCATTCTATTCCATTCCGTTCTGCATTCTATTCCATTTCATTCCATTCCATTCCATTCTTATTCCTTATTCTATTCTATTCCATTCCATTCCATTCCTCTTCTTCATTCTATTCTATTCTATTCCATTCCATTCCATTCCATTCCATTCTTATTCCTTATTCTATTCTATTCCATTTCATTCCATTCCTCTTCTTCATTCTATTCTATTCTATTCTATTCTATTCTATTCTATTCTATTCTATTCTATTCTATTCTATTCCATTCCATTCCATTCCATTCCATTCTATTCTTATTCCTTATTCTATTCTATTCTATTCCATTCCATTCCATTCCTCTTCTTCATTCTATTCTATTCTATTCTATTCTATTCTATTCCATTCCATTCCATTCCATTCTATTCTTATACCTTATTCTATTCTATCCTATCCTATCCTATCCTATCCTATCCTATCCTATTCTATTCTATTCTATTCTATTCTATTCTAATTTCTATTGTATTCTATTCTATTCCATTCCATTCCATTCTATTCCATTCCGTTCTGCATTCCATTCCATTCCATTCCATTCCATTCCATTCCATTCTTATTCCTTATTCTATTCCATTCCATTCCATTCCATTCCTCTTCTTCATTCTATTCTATTCTATTCTATTCTATTCTATTCTATTCTATTCTATTCTATTCTATTCTATTCTATTCTATTCCATTCCATTCCATTCCATTCCATTCCTCTTCTTCATTCTATTCTATTCTATTCTATTCTATTCTATTCTATTCTATTCTATTCTATTCTATTCTATTCTATTCCATTCCATTCCATTCTTATTCCTTATTCTATTCTATTCCATTTCATTCCATTCCTCTTCTTCATTCCATTCTATTCTATTCTATTCTATTCTATTCTATTCCATTCCATTCCATTCTTATTCCTTATTCTATTCCATTCCATTTCTATTCTATTCTATTCTATTCTATTCTATTCTATTCTATTCTATTCTATTCTATTCTATTCTATTCTATTCTATTCTATTCTATTCTATTCCATTCCATTCCATTCCATTCCATTCCATTCCATTCCATTCCATTCCATTCTATTCTATTCTATTCCATTCCATTCTTATTCCTTATTCTATTCCATTCCATTTCTATTCTATTCTATTCTATTCTATTCCATTCCATTCCATTCTTATTCCTTATTCTACTCCATTCCATTTCTATTCTATTCTATTCTATTCCATTCCATTCCATTCTTATTCCTTATTCTATTCCATTCCATTTCTATTCTATTCTATTCTATTCTATTCTATTCTATTCTATTCTATTCTATTCTATTCTATTCTATTCTATTCTATTCTATTCTATTCTATTCCATTCCATTCCATTCTATTCTATTCCATCCCACTCCATTCTAAATGACCTGTCGGGACTTGAGCAAAGTTAAGGTGGAAGCCAGTTTTACTTAACAACTGTGTCCTAATTCAACAACTGCGGTGACTCAACAACTGTGGTGATTAACAACGTGGCCAGAAACGTCATAAAATGGTGCAAATGTCACTTAACAGCTGTCTCTCTTAGCAGCATACCTTTTGGGCTCTACTGCGGTCATAACTAGAGGGCTGCCTGTACCTTAGCTTTGCACCAAGGTGGATCAGCGGAAAGAGACGTCTAGTATCTGATCCTCCAATTCTGTCGTCTGCTGATATCTGTATTTGTAGCTTTTGTGCCCTTTCTCAGAGCCGGCGCTGGTTGTCCGTGTGGCGTTGCGCGAAGCCAACTCTGAGGGACAGCTGTGAAACAAAACGCCAAAGAATAATACACATCGGAGGCATCGCGCTCCAAGCTTGCACACACAGTAAGTAAGGTTTCTGTAATAACAGACACGAGAAACAAACAAGCCACGCCCCTTTCTGGGCTGTTTTGTAATGTTTTTTCTTTTCAACCGGCTGTTTTGGATTGAAGACTCGAGATCTGCAGGCGAAGAATGTGCAGCTTGGCGTTTCCTTTCCAAAAATCTGGCATGCAGGGAGATTGTGCCACATTGCGTGGGGGCGGAGTGGGGGGGTGGAGGGAAAGAAGAGAGACAGAAACAAGGAAGGAGAGAGAAACAATGGGAAAAGAAGGAACTAAGAAAGAGAAAGGGGAAGGGAAGGAGAAAAGGGAAGGGAAGGGAGGAGGAGGAGATGGAGGGAAAGGAGAGAAGGAGGGAGGAAAAGGGCAGAAAGAGAAAGAGAGAGAAAAGAAGGAAGGAAGAAAAGGACGGAAATAAAGAGAAAAGGGAAAAGAGGAAGAAGGAAGGAAGCAGAGGGATGGAGAATGGGAAGAAGAGGTAAAAGTAAGAAAGAGAGAAAGGGGAGGGAGAGAAGAAAAGAGAAGGAAGGAAGGAGAGAAGGAGGGATGGAGGGAAGAAGGAGGGAGGGAGAATGGGAAGAAAAGAGAAGTAAGAAAGAGAGAAAGAAAGGGGAGGGAGAGAAGAGAACCAAGAGAAGGAAGAAAGGGAGGAGGAGAAAAGCAAAGGAGGAGGGGGAACCAGGGCAAACTCTCGGACACTCCCCAACCATGGCAGCCTAATTGCTTCAAGGCCCAGCTGAGGTCAGGATGGATCCCTGATTGCAGCCAGATGAAGCTATTTATAAACATAAATTCACGGTTCTGCTGAGCCCTCAGTGGGAAAACAACTGAAAAGCCAAAGCAAGTAGAAAAAATAAACAAATAAAAGGAAGAGAACTAAATTTAAAGGAAGGAAGGAAGGAAGGAAGGAAAGGAAGGAAGGAAGGAAGGAAGGAAGGAAGGAAGGAAGGAAGGAAGGAAGGAAGGAAGGAAGGCACCCTCTTTGACCTACGGACACAATTGAGCTCAACGTTTCCATCGCTAAGAGAAACACTTGTTCAGTGTGTTTTGCATCATTTTACGACCGTTTTGCTGCGGTTAAGCAAAATCATTGCAGCTGTTAAATGAGTCACAGGGTCATTAAGTGAATCTGGGTTCCCTGTTGATTTTGCTGTTCAGAAGATCACCAAAGGGGATCATGTGACCTCCCCCAAGACATTGCGACCGTCGTAAATGCGAGTCAATAGCTGAGTGTCCGAATTTGGATCTTGTGACCAAGATCAAAACGGGGAGGGGAGGCTGTGACCGTCGTAAATGTGAAAAGCAGTCATCAGTCCCTTTTCTCAGTGCCCTTGTAACCACGAACGGTCACTAAATGAACTCTTGCAAGTCGAGGACTGCTTGTAAATAAAGAGAGGCTTAAAGAGAAACTCCGGCGGCAGAACAGAAACAGAACTCGAAGTCCGCTTTTCGGGGAAATTTCAGAAAAAAAGCCAAATGCGCTCTTCTAGCCACGCTAAAGTTTTTGGGGTGGGGGGCTTTAGAGTTGGAGGGTCTCTCATCAAAGGAAAGAGGACAGATCTTGGGGGACCTAAGGCCCTGAGCTTGACCAAGAGTGCGGACCTTTCTCTGAATAAGATGCCTAAAACGGTGTTTATCAAACTTGGGGTCTTTATGAGGGGAGGACTTCAACTCCCAGAATTCCCCAGCCAGCGTGGATCACCTAGAGAATTCTGGGAGTTGGAGTCCTCCCCTCTCAAAGCATGCCGGCTGGGGGATTCTGGGAGTTGGAGTCCTCCCCTCTCAAAGCATGGCTGGCTGGGGGATTTTAGGCATTGAAGTCCACCCCTCTTCAAAGCAAACTAGCTTGGGAATGCAAGGAAGTTTTGCTCCTTCTATTCTGGAGGCACGGAAATTCAATTTACGGCTTATCTCCTGGCATCTGGCTATTTTTAGCCTCTGGCCGTAAGGCTGAAACTTCATCTGACAACGTTGCAGTGCCACCTTGTGTGGCATGATCTGTTTTTCCTTCTTCTTTTAGTTCTTTATTTTGTAGCTGAGACAATCTCCTCTTCACCCTTCGATCCGTTTCGGACCTTCAGAATCCTGGTTTGTTGACTAAATGCCTGTAACACGTCCTTGAGTTACGATCAATTGTTTAGCAACTGTTCACAGTTGCAACAGCACTGAAATGGGGAACATGACCATTTTTCACACTTAATGACCGTTGCAGAAGGTCATGTGATCAATCCCCAAGGTCATGTGATCAATATCCATACACTTGGCCACTGACTCACATTTATGACGGTTACAATGTCCCAAGGTCACATGATCCCCTTTTGCAACCTTCCGAGGAGCAAAGTCAATGGGGAATCCAGATTCACTTTACAACCATGGGACTCACTTAACAACTGCAATGATTTGCTTACCAACAGTGGCAAGAAAGGTCATAAAGTGGGGCAAAACTCTCATTTAACAACCGTCTGGCTTAGCAATGGAAAGTCTGGTCCCAATTATGGCCATATGTCGAGGACTAACCCCTACAGGGCTCAATTTCAAATCTGTTAAGAAAAACAATATTACAATTTGCTCGAAAATATCAGAGATCTCAAGCAGACACAATGCCCTGGTACAGCAATTACCAAACCTGGATAAATTACTCCAAATTGGGTAAAAATGTGGTGGTTTTTGTTTTTTTGTTTTTGCTTGTTTTGGATAATGACGAGCGAACCGCATTATCCAACCCAACTGGGAGGTTTAAATGAGGATTTTGTGATTAGCTGTTCCATGTAATGAAGGGAAAAGTTTCTCAAGCACTTTTTTCCCTGCAATTGTCAGCGGACTTCCATGAAGTAGTTGTTAGACAAATTGCAGCCTTGGGGGAGGATATAAATCTTGCAGATCGGTTTCACAAAGGATAATATTCGGTTTTTAGGGAGTCAGAGGCCATAGAGGGCCAGCATTACCTGAAACAGCAGGGGGCATTAAGGGGGCAAGTCCGTGCCTTAAGGGCCCAAATTCAGACCTTTGTGGTAGTTCTCCCTCCCATAAAAACCTTACATCAAAAAGGTACAGGAAGTGCGAATTTTGGAGTGGATCACTTTGGGCAGGGGGCTTGGACTAGGCCCTTCCAGCCCTATAAGTCTATATAATTTTATGATCTGACTCTATGATTCTTCAATTTTATGATTTTATGATTCTGCGATTCCATGATTCTCACTATGATTCGCTGAGTGCAGAGAATAACTTAATTATTCTGTGATTCTGATTTGTGATTTTATTCTATGATTCTGTGAGCCTATTTCTGAGTCTATGACTATAATTTTATCACTCTATGAATATTATGATTATATAACTCTTTACGAATCATAGAATGACTCTACAACTTTATGAGTCTATAACTTTGTGATTCTATGATTCCATGATTCTGACTCTGTGATTCCATGATTCTGTGATTCTTTGTTTCTGATTCTATAATTTTATGATTCTATGATTCTGCAAGTATTTTCTATGACTCTATGCACATATGATTTATTTAATTTTATGGTTCTGTTTTTGACTCCCTGATATTATGATTATGACTGAGTGATTTCTAAATACATGCCAGTAGACAAGCGCCTGAATTTTGATCACACGACCTAGGGACGATGCGATGGTCGTAAGTGGCTGTACCAGTCATAAGTCACTTTCTTCAGTCTTCTTGTAACTTTGAAAAAATCACTAAATGAACGGTTGTAAGTGGAGAACTCCCTCAGAGAATACATCTTTGTTTTTCTTTCACATTGGAAACAACTTGCTGCCATGGATCGCAACCAGATGTTTTATCCTGGCCTTTGCGAATTATTTCTTTTTAAAAACCTTACACCCGTTACTTAACGCCCTAAGGTTAATCCTCAACCTACAATCACAATTCAATTTTCCTTTAGTGAAAAATGTATAAAACTTGCTCAATCCTTTTTTTCTAGGTTCTTGGCATTTTGACTAGGAGCCTTTTTCCTTGGAGTACTCCAATAAAAAGCAATCAGAAAAACTGCACCTCGTGTCTGGCGTCCGTCGTTGGCTTCGGCACCAGGCTCAGACCCGAATTGGGGACAACAGTACGAAGTTTCTTGAGCAGAAGACCAACAAGGCCTTCCAACACTTTCTGTTACATCGGTTGAATTGCACCCAACACTAGGAAAAGTGGATACCTACCCAAAATGGACCTGTACGTCCCTCCTTCTCCTGTTCCTCAACCCAACTCCTTGGTGTGGCTTCCACCCAACCTACAATTGCAGATCTGTCCCCCTGAAAAAATGACAACAACCAGGGAAGAAAGCCCTGGGCCTCAGAGATGCTTGACCGCCAGTTCACCCAACGTCCTGCTGAGTGTGCATGGCCTTCTCATATTGTCCTTCTCTACAACCTCTGGACTTTCGCCAGGAGGGGAAGCACTCAGCCGAGGTCTTTTGCAATGGTTAACTTCCCTCCTCACCAAATGGTCAAGAATTAGCCCGTAGGGGGTGACCACACATCCGGCGTGGACTTTCAGGGCCAATTCCCTCTGCCTCTTGGTTCACCACTCCATTCTTCCTGAAGTTCATCTGGCCAAGTTAATCCTAACCTGGAAGCTCTGAAATCGGTCAACGGTGAAGGCCACGACCTCTTCTTCGGGGATCTGACTTTTATGGGGCAGAAAAACAAAGTTCTCTGCATTCCTTTCCTCCAGCTTCTAAATAGCTGGGATAAAGATCAGAGTTCCCCCGGTCTTATCTTCTCTGGTTTCCTTCTGGAGATCTTCCCATATTCATCTCTATAAACATCCTGTGTCACAAACTTTGTTGGTCTCATAAGTGACTTTTAATGACCGTTTGATTCCTTGTGGATGTTATCAAGCCAGGCTGGACTTCTGACTAACATATGGACAACCAAATCAGAGTTCCTTGGTCTTATCTTCTTTAATTTCCTTCTGGAGATCTTCTCTTATCCATAGCTATAAACATCTTGTGTCCTAAAATTTCTTGGTCTCATAAGTAACTTTTCATGATTGTGTTGCACATCTCGTAGATATCATTAAGTCAGGCTGAACTTCTGGTCAAATGTTGGTCAACCACTTCCTTGGTGGTTGGACCTTCTCTTCTTGGTGGTTATTTTCCTTCTCTTCCTTCCAGAGATTTTCTCGTGTCCATCTCCATAAACATCCTGTGTCTTAAAGTTTCTTGATTCAATAGGTCATCTTTCATTGCACAGCTTGTGGGTGACATCAAGTCCAGTTGGACTTCTGACTAACATATGAACAACCAGATCACAGTTCCTTCTTCTTATCTTCCTTAATTTCTTCTCGTATCCGTCTCTGTAAACATCTTCCTAAGTGACTTTTCATGATGGTGTTGCTTGTTGGAATTCTGGTCAAGTATGGACAACCAGTTCCTGGGTCTTATTTTCCTTGATTTCCTTCTATCCTTCTCCATAAACAAATTGTGTCCTAAGATTTCTTGATCCCATAAATGACTTTTCATGGCTTCATTGCATATCTTGTGGGTGCCATCAAGTCAGGCTGGACTTCTGGCTAATATATGGATAACCAGATTATAGTTCCTTGGCGTTGGTTTCCTTCTAGAAATCTTCCCCAATCCATCTCCATAGGCATATTGTATTCTCAAAAGGAGGGAGGGAAGGAAGGAAGGAAGGAAGGAAGGAAGGAAGGAAGGAAGGAAGGAAGGAAGGAAGGAAGCTTTCCAAAATTCCCGGCCAACATCCTACACAGAAAGTCAATGGGAAAGCCAGCAGGAAGTCAAAAGTGATTCCCACTCACCCTGCATTTTTACCCGTCTAGGATTCTGTTTTTCTCTTTAGGGAAGAAAATATCTCTGCAAGGATGGCCCAACAGGCCACAGGTTGTCCAATTCCTCCTCCAACCTCAAAAATCCAAAACCATAGAGTAAAGCCTAGAGTGTCAACCTGACCTGTCCAACAGCAACCTGGAAAATTCTCCACCAGCCACGTATTTGAAATGAACAGCAAGCTGCCTCGTGTCACCCATAAACCAGCCGAGACAACAAAAAATTGTGGCTTCCACACCAGATGTAAATTACCCTTCGGATATCGAGTCTGCCAAGGACTGCAAGACCAAGGCCCTTGCAAAGAATTCTTTAAAAATAGATCAGACAATGGGAGAAAAATGTGGCAGGAAGTCTCAAATTAATTGGAATCCCATCAAGCATAATCTCTGCATATCATCAGGGGAGGAATTAGCCCCTTTTTCTGTGTAAGGAAAATACGCCTGCATTGAGAGAAACTTCACCAGCAGAGACATAACACAATACTGGGCAAAATTTTAACAAATAATAATTCTGTATAGGTCATCCAAGAGGAGAGGAGGGAGGAGGAGGAGGAGGAGGAAGAGGAAAATGACTGTGGGGTCCTTGGTGCTCTCTGAGCTGGGTGGTTTCCTTGCAGACGTCTCATGACCCAACTAGCAAACATAATCAGTGCTAGAAGGGAATGTGGTTTGTAGAACGGAGGAGGAGGAGGAGGAGGAGGAGGAGGAGGAAAATGACTGTGGGATCATTGGTGCTCTCTGAGCATGGTGGTTTTCTTGCAGACGTCTCATGACCCAACTAGGGAACATCATCAGTCCCAACTAAGTAATGTAGTTGTTAAGTGAATTGCCTTTGATTTTATGAAGTTGTTAAGCATATCATATGGTTATTCAGCCAACCTGGCTTCCCCCATTGACTTGGCTTGTCAGAAGCCGGGAAGGTCACAAAAAAACAGGTCTCCGTTTAAAGCCTCCAGGTTTTTAATTCACAGCGTTTCGTCAAGGTTTCTAGTCCACAATGAATACCGAATGGTGGGGGGTCAGGAAAGAGGAAAACTAAACACACCCAAACTGGCCATTTGCTGTTTTTTTCCTCCTGCTTCATCTTTTATATTTTTATAACCTTTAGACGTTTTGGAGGCGGGGGAGGGGGGAACAGTGTGTATTTGAGGCTTTTTTTCAAAATATCCCCGAGATATTTCAGCACTTTGAGGATAATTATAGACTAGGATCCCTTGGCCTGATTTTTCTGCTTCCAAATGCGTTTTTCTTGCCTTCTATCCCTCCCCTCCCCCTTTTTATTATTTTTTCTTTATTCTGGACTGTGTTCTATTTTGGAAACTTTGGCTGAACGAATAATTCACCCTTGTGGGTTAAATTGATGGGGGGGGGGATTGGATTGCAAGGCTGGGGCCATCTTGGTGTCTCCACCCCCCCCCCCAACCGCCCCCTGCAGATCAAAAGAAGTGGTTAAGCCCAGCTTGGACTGTACCACTTCACAAGAAGTGCGGGGGGGAGGTCGTGTTCCCGTAATAGAAAGCAGATACCTGTGAAAATCGATTTTAATTTTTTTAAATTAATTTTATTTTATTTATTTTTTAAAAAATCATTTTAATTGTGCTTGTGTGGAAAACCGACTTCGAGAGGAACAGGGGATGCTTTGGGGTATTTTTGCAAATTCAGGGAAGGCAAACTCCTTCCAACTGTTTCCCCCTTCAACGATCGGAATAGCAGCTGTCCACGGAGTCCTCGATTTACGACGGCCACCTTAGCGGCCGTTTGAAAGAACGGCATGGGAAGAAAAGGGGGCTTGCAAGGGGTCCTCAGGTTTATGACTGTCGGTTTAGTGAGAGTTTGAAGTTGCAACGGTGCTGGAAAAAAAGTGGGGGGGGGCTTGCAACCGCTCCTCGCATTTACAACCGTCGCACATCTCCCCAGTCACATGGAAATTGGATTCGCTTTAATGACCGCATGATTCACTTAATAGCTGCTGTGATTTGTTTTGCAAGCGTGGCAGTAAAAGTCGTAAAATCGTGCGTGATTTGCTTAACGACCACAGTGGAGGCTCACAGCAAGTTGATCGAAATAACCAGGATGGCACAAGGTTTACTGCCTTGAGCAGGGGGTTGGATTGGTGGACTAGAAGACCTCTTAGGTCCCTCCCAGCCCTATGATTCTATGCAGGGAGTCCTCGACTTACGACCGCAACTAAGCCCAAAATTTCCATTTCTAAGTGAGACATCTGTTAAGTGAGTTTTACCCCATTTTACGACCTTTCTTACCACTGTTGTTAAGGGAATCGCTGCAGTCGTTAAGTTAGTCACACGGTTGTTAAGTGAATCCGGCTTCTCCATTGACTTTGCTAGTCAGAAGGCTGCAAAAGGAGAATCACGTGACCCTGTGACACTGCAACCGTCGTAAATACAAGTCAGCTGCCAAGCATATGAATTTTGACCACATGACCCTGGGGATGGCTGCAACGGTCGTAAGTGTGAAAAACAGTCACAAGTCCCTTTTTTTTCAGGTCCATTGTAACTTTGAACCGTCGCTAAATGAGAGCTGACCACTACCAAGAGTAACCATCCCCATTGTGCTTGACTTACAACTGTTCGGTTTAGCGACCGGTTTGAAATGATGACAGCACAGAAAAAAAGGGATTTGTGATCTTCGCATTTACGACCCTTGCTTGATCTAAATCCCTTCCCTGGGAAACAGAACGGCTTTATGACAGTTGCAGGGTCCTGTGGGATCACAGGATCTCCCTTGGGTGACCTTCCCAGCTGGGTTTGCTTAACAACCGCATGACTCACTTAACAGCCGCAGCGAAGTCCGCCATGCTTCTGGCCCCGGAAAGGTCATAAAATCAAAGCGGCCCCACTTAATTAAATAATGTCGCAGCGGAGAAGAGAAAATTTCGCGGCAGGATTTGGCACCACCACACCCCCAGATCGCCAAGCCAGACAGTTCCTTTGACGGAGGCAGCCAGACCATCTGGCCGTGCCAGAAATAAGCCCAATTTATGGGAGAATCATTGAGGTCCAAAAAAAACTGTGTCAGACAAAACTTCCCAGTCAAAATAACCCTGGAGAACGACCTCTGGTTGCAATTTAGAAGCCTGCCCCCGCCCCCCCCCGTTTTTCCACCGGGCGTCACCCGAAATGCAGAAGAGTTTGTCCCATTCCTGAATTCATGTATTCTGGGTTAAAATGTTTCCCCGACCCCACCCCTGTAGAGTTCGGTCCCTGCAAAGCCATTGCCTTTTGTGGGATTTCATTTTGCATTCAGCCCCAAAACCCTTTTTGGGAGGCAGGGATCCCCCCTCTTTAAGCATTGCTAAAATTGGGCCCCTTTTTGGCATCTCGGATGGAAAAGGAAAGGGGACCACAAGGAGATCACCACAAATCTGGAAATCCCAGAACGAGGGAGATCGGATGTCTGGATCACCTTTTCCTCTTCAAAACTATAACAACAACAACCACAACCACAACCACAACAACAATAATAATAGCCTGCTACAGATTGATGCAAAAAAAAAAAATTTTTTTTTTTAAAGGATAGTTGGAAATTGGAATCGAGCAATTCCAGATCTCTGGTTCTGAGTTTCAGTAGTTCAGATTCAGCGGGGAGGGGAAAAATTCCTTTTCAAATTAGTTTTGAGTTTCGGTGGTTTCTGATTTCCTGGCACACGGGGTAGTTCTCATTTTACGACCCCTATTGGGATCTGCATTTTTGTTGTTAAGCAGGGCGGCAGTTCAGAAGTTCACTAAAAGGGGTCATGTAACCCTGAGGCACTGCAACCATCATAAGTATGAGTCAGTTGTCAAACGTCTGAATTTTGATCATGTGGCCATAAGGATGCTAGAAGTGTGAAAAACGGTTATGCATCACTCTTTTCAGCGCCATTGTAACTTTGAATGGTCCCTAAATGAAGGAATGAATTCCCCAGGCAGCATTTCGGCCCTCAACTCCCAGAATCCCCCAGCCAGCATCAATGGACTTCAACTCCCAGAATCCCCCCAGCCAGCATCAATGGACTTCAACTCCCACAATCCCCCAGCCAGCATCAATGGACTTCTACTCCCACAATCCCCCAGCCAGCATCAATGGACTTCAACTCCCAGAATCCCCAGCCAGCATCAATGGACTTCAACTCCCAGAATCCCCCAGCCAGCATCAATGGACTTCAACTCCCACAATCCCCAGCCAGCATCAATGGACTTCAACTCCCAGAATCCCCCAGCCAGCATCAATGGACTTCAACTCCCACAATCCCCAGCCAGCATCAATGGACTTCAACTCCCACAATCCCCCAGCCAGCATCAATGGACTTCTACTCCCACAATCCCCCAGCCAGCATCAATGGACTTCAACTCCCAGAATCCCCAGCCAGCATCAATGGATTTCAACTCCCAGAATCCCCCCGCCGGCATGGAATTCTGGGAATGGAAGTCCTCCTGTCTTCAACTTGCTAAATGGTAGAGGCTCCGTGTGGGATCCCATTCCAATTAAAATATCTGACCCAAACCACAACCTGTTGCTTCCAAGTCGGGTGTGGCGTCCTTGGACTCTGCCAGGGTTTTATAAATGGCCATCCAGGAATTAAAATGCTTTTCGGGAAAAAAAGAAGATCCTTTTTTGTGAATGGCTCACCTGCGGAGGCCGGTCTGGAATCCATCCAGGGGAAAATCCAGCGCTCCCATTTCCTTCCCTGCCAGGTCATTCACCATGGCAATGCCAAAGCGGGCTGCTCTTTTTATTTTATTATGGTGGGTTTTTGATGGAGCTTTGCGTAATTTTTCGGGCCGTTCATTGATGTGGTCCGAGCGGCATCGGATTCTGAGGTATATTACAGATTTTCAGCTCGCTTGAAAGGAAGGAAACGTTTGTGTTGGCCTGCATTTTGGAATAATAAATTAAAAAGTCAGCAATCTGTTTCAGACAATATTGGTGGGAATTTGGAAGCAACTTTCTCTCTCTCTCTTTCTCTGTCTCATTTCCATCTCTCTTCTCTTCTCTTCTCTTCTCTCTCTCTCTCTCTCTTTCGCTACTTCTCTCTCTTTCTCATTGTCCCTTCCTTTATCTCTCTTTCTTCTGTTTCCTCCTTTCTTTCTCTCTCTCTTTCTCTCTCTCTCTCTTTTCTCATTCTCTCTCTTTTCTTTCCCTCTCTCTTTTCTTTCTGTCTCTATCTGCTTCTCCCTTTCCCTTTCTTTATCTCTTTTGCTTCCTCTCTCTTTCTCATTCTCTTTTCTTTTTCTCTTTTTGTGTCTGTCTCTTTTGTCTCTGCCTCTCTTGCTCTCTCTTTTCTTTCTCTCTCTCTCTCTCTAGCTACTTCTCTCTCTTTCTCATTGTCCCTTCCTTTATCTCTCTTTCTTTTGCTTCCTCTCTTTCTTTCTCTCTCTCTTGCTATCTCTTTTCTTTCTCTCTCTCTCTCCCTTTCTGTGATTCTCTCTTTTCCTCTCTGTTCCACTTCGTCTCTCTTTCTTTCTCCTGTCTCTCTCTTCATCTCTTTCCTTTTTTCTCTTCCTCTGTCTCTCTCTCTCTCTGCCTCTTTCTCTCTCTCTCTTTCTCTTCCTCTTTCTTTGTTTCTATCTTTTGCTTTCTCCCTATATCTTTCTTTCACTCTCTTTTTCTTTCACTCTCTCTCTCTCTCTTTCTCTCTCTCCCTCCCTCCTTCCTTCTCTCTCTCTCTCTCTCCTATGGGTCATCCAGAAATTTAATGAATTTAGTCAGAGGCTGAATTGAGCTAGGGAAAGTTATTTTGCCATCTCTTTTCCATTTTTGGCTTAAAAAAGAATTTGTAAGAGAGAAGATTGGCATTCAGCCATCACAGTGATTAAACCTGTTCTGGAGATAAAAGGTAGTCCTCAACTTACAAGCACAACTGGGACCTGAACCTCCGTCACTAAGCAAGGCGGTAGTGAAGTGAGCTACGACTGATTTTATGATCTTTTTTGCCATGGTTGTTAAGCGAATCACTGCAGTTGAACGATCCATGTGGTCATTAAATGAATCCAGCTTTCCTCGTTGACTCTGCTTGTCGGAAGCTGGTGGGAATGTCTCAAAAGGGAATCACGTGACCCTGGGAGACTGCAACCGTCATAAATACGAGCCAGTTGCCAAGCTTCCGAATTTTCATCACATGACCACGGAGATGCTGCAATGGTCATAAGTGCAAGGACCACTCACTTTTCTCAGGCCAGTCGTAATTTTGGAGAAATGATTCTAAGTCAATGGCTGCTTGTATCCAATTTCTAGACCCTGAGAAAACGTCTAGCAAAAGGCTAGCTGGGGAATTCTGGGAGTTAAGGTCCAGAAGTCTTCGATTTTCAAGGTTAAGGAACACTGAGCCAGATTTTTAAAATAGCTTGAGACTGTAAATTTCCACAGTTCTTAAATAAATAAAAATCTCTGTCATTTCTTGCTTACAAAAGACCTGAAATGTTGTTGTTATTACACACAATTTTCCGTGTTTCCTCATTTGCTAACCAATTAGAAATGTATACCAGGAAAATTTCAGACAGAAATAGAACTTCTGTATAAACAGGCTTTATATTAAGAGCAAATTTTTATCGAAAAAAAAAAAGTTCTTCTGTGCAAATAAAAATGAAATGAAAATTGGGCCTTGAGAAGTATCATACACCCAGGTGCCTACCTTATAGTATAATAGCATTTCTTTTTGGAAGAAAAATAAAAATAAAAGTCATAATAAACCATCTTAAATTGGTGTATTCCCCTCCCAAAAATAGAAATGGGGAAATTCAGGCATCCTTGATAACTAGACATGATGTTTACAGGTTGTCCTCGACTTATGAACACAATTCAGCCCAAAACCTCTGTTCCTAAGCAAAACAGTTGTCCAGTGAATTCTGCCCCATTTTACAATCTTTCTTGCCATAGTCATTAAATGAATCAGTGCAATTGTTAAGGGAATCTGGTTTCCATATCAATTTTGTTGTCAGATGGTTGCAAAAGGGGGTCCCATGTCCCTGGGACACTGCAACCGTCATAAATATGAGGCAATTGCCAAACATCTGAATTTGGATCATATGACTATAGAGATCCTGCAACAGTTGTAAGTGTGAAAAATGGTTGTAAGTCCCTTTTGTAACTTTGAACGGTCACTAAATGAACTGTTGTAAGTCGAGGACTACCTGCACTGCATTTAGAAAAGTGGCCTGTATTAAAGGAAGGTAGGCAGGTGAGATGAACACCGATATTATTTACAATTAATAATTATGAACTACACCACTGCAAGAGTAATCTGACACCATCCATCAATGTTGAATCCGGATTCTGATGATTAACAGAGAGGCTGTAAAGAAAATTAGGGGGCGGAATTGATTTATTGGGAATTATTTGCCAATTTTACAGCAATTCTTAGGTTTATAGAATAAAGAGCAATATGAGGATATAACTTTAGAGAGGAAGGTTGACCTACATTTGTGAAAACTGATCTGAGGAATATTGGAAGTGTCTGTATCAGTGTGTCTCTATTTTGGAATCTTGAAGAGGGGAGAACGTCAACTCCCAGAATCCCCCAGCCAGGATGTTTTAAGAGGGCAGGATCCCAATTTCCAGAATACCCCAGCCAGGATGCTTTAAGAGGGGAGGACTCAAATTCCCAGAATCCCCCAGGATGCTTTAAGAGGGGAGGACTCCTATTCCCAGAATTCCCCAGTCAGCCATGCTTTAAGAGGGGAGGACTTCAAATCCCAGAATCCTCCAACCAGGATGCTTTAAGAGGGGAGGACTCCCACTCCCAGAATCCCCCAGCCAGCATGCTTTAAGAGGGGAGGACTTCAACTCCCAGAATCCCCCAGCCAGGATGCTTTAAGAGGGGAGGACTCCAATTCCCAGAATCCCCCAACCAGGATGCTTTAAGAAGGGTGGACTTCAACTCCCAGAATCCCCCAGCCAGCATGCTTTAAGAGGGGAGGACTCCTATTCCCAGAATCCCCAGCCAGGATGCTTTAAGAGGGGAGGACTTCAGCTCCCAGAATCCCCCAGCCAGCATGCTTTAAGAGGGAGGACTTCAATTCCCAGAATCCCCAGCCAGGATGCTTTAAGAGGGGAGGACTCCAATTCCCAGAATCCCCCAGCCAGGATGCTTTAAGAGGACTGGACTCCAACTCCCAGAATCCCCCAACCAGCATGCTTTAAGAGGGGTTGACTTCAATTCCCAGAATACCCCAGCCAGGATGCTTTAAGAGGGGAGGACTTCAATTCCCACAATCCCCCAGCCAGCATGCTTTAAGAGGAGGACTCCAATTCCCAGAATCCCCCAGCCAGCCATGCATTAAGAGGGGAGGACTCCAATTCCCAGAATCCCCCAGCCAGGATGCTTTAAGAGGGGTTGACTTCAACTCCCAGAATCCCCAGCCAGGATGCTTTAAGAGGGGTGGACTTCAATTCCCAGAATCCCCCAGCCAGGATGCTTTAAGAGGGGTTGACTTCAACTCCCAGAATCCCCCAGCCAGCATGCTTTCAGAGGGGTGGACTTCAATTCCCAGAATCCCCAGCCAGGATGCTTTAAGAGGGGTGGACTTCAATTCCCAGAATCCCCCAGCCAGGATGCTTTAAGAGGGGTTGACTTCAACTCCCAGAATCCCCCAGTCAGCATGCTTTCAGAGGGCAGGACTTCTACTCCCAGAATCCCCCAACCAGGATGCTTTCAGAGGGGAGGACTTCAATTCCCAGAATCCCCCAACCAGGATGCTTTAGGAGGGAGGACTTCAATTCCCAGAATCCCCCAACCAGGATGCTTTAAGAGGGGAGGACTCCAATTCCCAGAATCCCCCAGCCACCCATGCATTAAGAGGGGTGGACTTCAATTCCCAGAATCCCCAGCCAGGATGCTTTAAGAGGGGTGGACTTCAACTCCCAGAATCCCCCAGTCAGCATGCTTTCAGAGGGCAGGACTTCTACTCCCAGAATCCCCCAACTAGGATGTTTCAGAGGGGAGGACTTCAATTCCCAGAATCCCCCAACCAGGATGCTTTAAGAGGGGAGGACTCCAATTCCCAGAATCCCCCAACCAGGATGCTTTAAGAGGGAGGACTCCAATTCCCAGAATCCCCCAGCCACCCATGCATTAAGAGGGGTGGACTTCAATTCCCAGAATCCCCAGCCAGGATGCTTTAAGAGGGGTGAAATTCAACTCCCAGAATCCCCAGCCAGGATGCTTTAAGAGGGGAGGACTCCAATTCCCAGAATCCCCCAACCAGGATGCTTTAGGAGGGGAGGACTTCAATTCCCAGAATCCCCCAACCAGGATGCTTTAAGAGGGGAGGACTCCAATTCCCAGAATCCCCAGCCAGCCATGCATTAAGAGGTGGACTTCAATTCCCAGAATCCCCCAGCCAGGATGCTTTAAAAGGGGTTGACTTCAACTCCCAGAATCCCCCAGTCAGCATGCTTTCAGAGGGCAGGACTTCTACTCCCAGAATCCCCCAGCCAGGATGCTTTAAGAGGGGAGGACTTCAATTCCCAGAATCCCCCAACCAGGATGCTTTAAGAGGAGGACTCCAATTCCCAGAATCCCCCAACCAGGATGCTTTAAGAGGGAGGACTCCAATTCCCAGAATCCCCCAGCCAGCCATGCATAAAGAGGGGTGGACTTCAATTCCCAGAATCCCCAGCCAGGATGCTTTAAGAGGGGTTGACTTCAACTCCCAGAATCCCCAGTCAGCATGCTTTCAGAGGGCAGGACTTCTACTCCCAGAATCCCCCAGTCAGCATGCTTTCAGAGGGAGGACTTCAATTCCCAGAATCCCCCAACCAGGATGCTTTAAGAGGGAGGACTTCAATTCCCAGAATCCCCAGCCAGCCATGCATTAAGAGGGTGGACTTCAATTCCCAGAATCCCCCAGCCAGGATGCTTTAAGAGGAGTTGACTTCAACTCCCAGAATCCCCCAGTCAGCATGCTTTCAGAGGGCAGGACTTCTACTCCCAGAATCCCCAGGCAGGATGCTTTAAGAGGGAGGACTCCAATTCCCAGAATCCCCCAGCCAGGATGCTTTAAGAGGGGTTGACTTCAACTCCCAGAATCCCCCAGTCAGCATGCTTTCAGAGGGCAGGACTTCTACTCCCAGAATCCCCCAGTCAGCATGCTTTCAGAGGGGAGGACTTCAATTCCCAGAATCCCCCAACCAGGATGCTTTAAGAGGGGAGGACTTCAATTCCCAGAATCCCCCAACCAGGATGCTTTAAGAGGAGGACTCCAATTCCCAGAATCCCCCAGCCAGCCATGCATTAAGAGGGATGGACTTCAATTCCCAGAATCCCCAGCCAGGATGCTTTAAGAGGGGTTGACTTCAACTCCCAGAATCCCCCAGTCAGCATGCTTTCAGAGGGCAGGACTTCTACTCCCAGAATCCCCCATCCAGGATGCTTTAAGAGGGAGGACTCCAATTCCCAGAATCCCCCAGCCAGCCATGCATTAAGAGGAGAGGACTCCAATTCCCAGAATCCCCCAGCCAGCCATGCATTAAGAGGAGAGGACTCCAATTCCCAGAATCCCCCAGCCAGCCATGCTTTAAGAGAGGTGGACTTCAACTCCCAGAATTTCCTTGGCAACATTGCTGGGTGAGGAATTCTGGGAGTTGAGGTCCTCCCCTGTTCAAGCTGCCAAGGTTGATGAAAACTGGTCAATATCTTTTTTCTTTCTTTCCTCCTTTGGTTTCTACAGCCCTCCCCTTTCATCAAACAAACTTTGTGCAGCTCCAATTTTGAAAGATATATAGGTGTTCCTCGACTTACCACCATAATTGAGCCCAAAATTTCTGCTGCTAAGTGGGACCTTTATTAAATGAGTTTTGCCCTTCTTTGTGGCCTTTTCTGCCTCTGTTGTTAAATGAATCACTGCAGTAGTCATAAATATGAGTCAGTTGCCAAGGGTCCGAATTTGGATCATGACGTGACCCTGGGGATGCTGCAATGGTCGTAAGTGTGAAAAAAGGTCATAAGTCACTTTCTTCGGTGCTGTTTGTAACTTCAGATGGTCACTAAATGGACTGTTGTAAGTGAAGGAACATCTTAAAATTCATATCTTAAAGGCATATTGTATTTCAACATTTCTCCCCCTTTTCTTGCAGTTTTTCTTCTTTGAATTTTCATACTTTATAGTGGTTCTAGGCGCATCTTAGTCCATCGTTACAATTATTATGATATTTTTATGCCACCATAATTAATTACCCCAGGTGGGAAACATACCCAATACTCCTTCCTCTTCCTCCTGTTTACCCCACACAAGACCAAAGTCAATCAACCGACTTTTGTGCTTAGGGTGGGACTAGAACTCACCGTCTCCTGGTGATTGGCCCAAAGCTACCAGCTGATTTTTATGATTAGGTGGGACTAGAACTCACAGCTGCCTGGTGATTGGACCAAAAATACCCAGTTGGCTTTCATTGTCTAAGCCAGGACTAGAACTCACCGTCTCCTGGTGATCGGCCAGCCCCTTAACTACTACATCAAACCATCTCTAATCACACACACACACATACACACACACATATATATGCAGGTCTTGGCATGTTCGGGTCTTTTCCCGTGTAAGATTAAAGACCCGAACACGCCAAGACCTGCATACCTGTACCTGTGAAAATCTACGAAAACAAATATATATGTATGTGTCATCATCAGGCTTCTGTATTGTGTTCATCCAAGACAGACCAAGACTCCCAACCAGTCAGGATGAAGAAAAAACCATTCTGGCATAGCAGTAGGCTAGCCCCAAATTTAAAACAGAAACGGCTGTGAAAGTCTGACTCACAGACGAACACAATACAGAAGCCTGATGATGGCAGATGAGATTCTGCTGAAATGTCGCTACAACTTTAAAAGCACAACTATAATGAGGGAAATACCTGAACAAAGTGGGAAAATACCTGAACAAAGCTGAATACCATACATGTAAGTACCCGCAAAAACTTAAGAATATATATATGTATATGTTTATATGTATATGTATATGTATATGTATAAAATCACCCTAATCATAAGGACTAGAAACCTGATTCCCTCCTCTTTCTTTTTCCTGGGAAATGCAACCTGCCTGGTCACTGGATCCCCGATAGATGGAGATCTATCCTGTGCTAAACTCTCCTTGGAGGTCCAGGGGAGCATTTTTCCCATCGTTTTGCAACACCAAGAATCAATGTCTGCATGAGATCCATTTTGTAGGCTAAGTGTGTTTTTATTGCTGCGGTTGCAACGTTGCAAGTTTTAATGCAGCCGCAGCTTTTTAGGTGCATTTATCTGGTACTCAATCAATCCCAGGAATTCCCCCTTTTATTAACCGATAGATAAGTTTAAATGTTTTAAGCATCTTTTTTGCAAGGAAACCATCAACAGACTTTTGGGTACCAATTTCGGTACCTTTTCGTGCGCGGAACATAGTTTGTCATTTCGCGTTTAAATGAAAGAACTTAAAATACAGGAGCGCTACGTACAATTGTTTTAAGTCCGTGCTGTCTGGTTTTGTGCTTTGCGTTGTTTTAATCATTAATAATATTATATAAGCAGCCCAGAGTCCATTGGAGTGGGTGGCTAGATTAAATAATAATAATTATTATCATCATAACCTGCCCTTTGAAACAGATAACAGTATGCGCGCTGTGATTTATGTCGATCGGAGGTTGAGATTTCTTTCGTAAATGTGTGAAATTCTCAAGTTCCAGGAAGAAAGTACAAGGCAGCCTTTCTCAACCTTGGCTACTGGAAGAAGTGTGAAACTCGTTTCTCAGAATTCCCCTGCCAACATGTTTTAACATAGAAGGACTTCAACTCCCATCTCCAAGTTGCCAAGGTTGACCAATATTCCTCTAGAACATCAGAAAATATGCCCCTCTGTGTTCAGATATAAAAATGGGTCCTTCTCTCTCCTCTCCTCTTTCTTTCTTTCTTTCTTTCTTTCTTTCTTTCTTTCTTTCTTTCTTTCTTTCTTTCTTTCTTCCTTCCTTCCTTCCTTCCTTCCTTCCTTCCTTCCTTCCTTCCTTCTTCCCCTCCTTCCTTCCTATCTTCCTTTCACTTCCTTTCTTCCTATCTTCCTTCCTACCTTCCTTCCTCTCTTTTTCTTTCCTTCCTTTCACTTCCTTCCTTCCTCTTTCTTTCTTTCCTTCTTTCCTTCCTTCCTATCTTCCTTTCACTTCCTTTCTTCCTATCTTCCTTCCTTCCTGTCTCTCCTTCCTTCCTTCATTTTTCCTTCCTTCATTTTATTTGCTTTTTCCTTCCTCTTTCTTCCTTCTTTCCTTTCTTCCTTTCACTTCCTTTCTTCCTGTCTTCCTTCCTTCCTTCCTTCCTCTCTCTCTCCCTTTTTCTTTCCGTCCTTCTTTCTTACTTTCCTTCCTTTTACTTTCTTACTTCCCTCACCCTTCCTTCCTTAATTACTTACTTATTTTCCCTCCCTTCCTCCCTCTCTTCCTTCCTTCCTTTCATTTCTTCTTTCTAAAAAATCCCTAAGCTCTTAAAAAAATCAATTTTTATCAGCCAGCCATCTTAGGGATAACTCTAGGTGGCTGAATCACTTGGACTTCAAAAAGTAGATTTTTCAAGGTGAATGAGGCAGATGAAACATTTGCCTTTCGTCTGATTCATGGATAGATTTTGCTGAAGATTTGCCTCTGGGATTTTCAAAGGAGCAGAGATCCAGGAAGATAAATGGACCTGTCACTTTGGAAAACTAGGAATCGATTAATCCTTTAAACAAATGACTGAGAAGTGGAAGAAAAACTTTAAAAAACAAAATAGAGATCATAATATATAGGTAATCCTCAACTTACAACTATGACGGAGCCCTAAATTTCTGTCACTAACCAGAGAGTTGTTAAGTGAGTTTTGCCCCATTTTACAACATTTCCTGCTCTGCTGTTAAGCAAATCACTGGAGTTGTGAGGTTAGCCACACAGTTGTGCAGTGAATTTGGCTTCCTTATTTGACTTTGCCCATCAGGCGGTCGCTAAAGGGGATTACATGACCCCCCCGGGGACTGTGCAATCCATCATAACTACGAGTCAGTTACCAAGCATCTGAATTTTGACTTTGGGACCACGGGGATGCAACAATGATTGCAAGTGCAGTCATAACTCTCCTTTTTCAATGCGGTTGTAACTTTGAACGGTCACTAAATCGTAAGTTGAGGACTAGCTGCATAAGCCATTTTCACTGCGGGTCATCTTAAGAAGGACCGAAAGGCTAACTTGGTATAATCCTCTCTCTATTTTAACTGTAAACCACACAACCAGCTGGGCAAAATAAAAAATAAAAAATGACTGTTTAGCAATATTCTAATTTTATCCCTTTCCCCTCTGTTTTTTCTCCTTCTCCTTCTTCTTTTTATACCCTGTGTGTTTATGACACCATGATTATAGCTTTCTGTCCTGGGAAAACAAACTGGTTTTATTTAAACTGCAAATGAGAGCTGGAAAGAACAAACTCGGCTTTCAGAACAGCGAGACTGGGAAGAAACTGGCTTGCTAATTACAACCGAAAGGGAGGAAGGCTCTTCTAAATTCACCCCTTCTAATTTTGGGGTACAGCAGAACAGCGGTTCAAATTTGGAGATTGCAGCTTGCAGGCCTCCTCTACGTGTTAATGGCCTGGTGTCAAACTGGCAGAAAGCGTGGCCTGTAATCACTAAAATAGATGTTCCCGTTAGCTTAAAAAGGGACATTCCTGCCCAACACGGCAATAAAAAGGCTTGTTGTCTTCACACAGTTGTGAAGGGCCCTTGTGAACTCCCAGGAGTTGTCCACAAGGCTTGCTCTGGATAGAAGAGACGCTTTGTAGCTCAGGGCTGGGCTGTGGGGTCCTCTGAGCTCAATGGGTTTCCTTGCAGACGTTTTATGACCCAACTAGGGAACATCATCAGTGCTAGGAGGGAGTGGGGTATGAGGAGAGGAGGAAGAGGAGGAAAAGGAGGAAGAGGAGCAGAAGGAGGACAGTGGGGTCATGGGTGGTCTCTGAGCTTGTGGTTTTCTTGAAGACGTTTCATGACCCAACTGGGAAACATCATCAGTGCTAGGAGGGAGGTGGGGTTTGAGGAGGAGGAGAGAGAGAGAAAGAGGGAGAGAAAGAGAAGGAGAGGAGAGAAAGAAAGAAAGAAAGAAAGAAAGAAGGAAGGAAGGAAGGAAGGAAGGAAGGAAGGAAGGAAAGAAAGAAAGAAAGAAAGAAAGAAAGAAAGAAAGAAAGAAAGAAAGAAAGAAAGAAAGAAAGAAAGAAAGAAAGAAAGAAAGAAAGAAAGAAAGAAGAAAGAAGAAAGAAAGAAAGAAAGAAAGAAAGAAGAGGAGAAGGACGACTGTGGGGTCCTTGGTGCTCTCTGAGCTGGGTAGTTTTCTTGCAGACATCTCATGACCCAACTAGGGAACATCATCAGTGCTAGAAGGAGGTGGAGTTTGTGGAGAGGAGGAGGAAGAGGAGGAGGAGGACTGTGAGGTCCTTGGTGCTCTCTGAGCATGGCTGTTTTCTTGCAGACGTTTCATGACCCAACTAGGTAACACCATCAGTGTTAGAAGAGAGTGGGGTTTGTAGAGGAGGAGGAAGAGGAGGAGGAGGACTGTGGGGTCCTTGGTACACTCTGAGCTTGGTGCTTTTCTTGCAGATGTTTCCAGCATTTAGTTCCAGCCTTCAGCCCCCCAAAAACCTTTATATTTGCTTAATGACCACAATCTTTGTTTAACAACCATAGTGTTTGCTTAATGACAGCTGCGTTCACTTAACCGCCATTGTCAAAACCGATCGCCACTTTGAGTGCGATCCTATGGTGCCTTGCCTTGCAATTGCCTCGACAGTCGACCGTAACTCCAGGCTCCATGGTGGTCGTAAGTTGAGGATACCCTGTACAATCTGTTTTAAAGAGTCTTTGCTTCACCTTCTACCTTGTTATTCTCCTGCGCAGTCAGCAAATCTGGTCTCTCGGTTTCCGCCTTGACTTATGGTCAGTTCACGCTTCCCTCCTGTTATCTTAAACAATTATTAATCAGGCAGAGACCTGTTTTTTTTTTTAAAAAAAAAAAGTCCAATAATCGTTCCATCCGATTCTATCTACAGAGCAGGAGGCCTGTGCTTTATTCCTCTTAATGACACACACACACACACATATATATGATTTCTAAGTTTATTCAATTGTTGTGCTACAAGAAAATCTTAGGAGAATTAGCACAAAACACACAACGGCAGTTCGCTTACTGACTGTTCAAAGTTACGATGACACTGAAAAAAGTGACTTATGACTGTTTTTCACACTTACAACAGTTGCAGCACACAAACCCCCCCCCCCCATGGTCACGTGATCAAAATTTGGATGCTTGGCAACTGCCTCATACTTACGACGGTCGCAGTGTCCCTGAGTCATGTGATCCCCTTTGGCGACGTTCTGACAAGCAAAGTCAATAGGAGAAGCCAGATTCACTTAACAACAGTGTGCTCACTTAACAACTGCAGTGATTCACTTAACAACTGGGGCAAGAAAGGTCGTAAAATGGGGCAAAATTCACTTAATAACTGACTCGCTTAGCAATTTCAGGCTCCATTGTGGTTCTAAGTCAAGGACTACCTGTAGAGAGTTTAGGCCACTGGCCTTGGTAGTTGTTAGCATTGATTCTAATCAGGGTTTGTGGACAAAACTGCCCTCATGAGCTGATTCAGCCATGACACTAAGCTGTAATTACCAAGATCGACTTCATGCAATTGAGCTAAACCAAATCACATCGTGGTTTAACACAATGCCAGAATTGAACTGTGTTACAGTGTTGGTAGCATCTTGAGTGAGGGTTTTTATGTCTACCTGGAGAGGCCAAGGATTGGACCTGAGACCTGGTTGACTTAAGAGGAAGCTTTGAGGTCACTGAGGATTGAATCTTCTGGTTTATTTGAAGCTTAGAGATCATCAGGGTCTGAATCTGAGACATGGTTGACTTAAGGTCATCAAGGATTGAAGTTGAGAACTTCTCAGTTATTTGGGAAGAATCTTTCAGGTCATCAAGGACTAAACCTGAGACCTTCTGGATGATGTGGATCCTTGAAGTCATCAAGGATTAAAGTTGAGTCCTTCTGGTTGACTTGGATCTCCAAGGTCATCAAAGACCAAATCTGAGGCCTTCTGGTTGATGGGAAGGGCCTCTGAGGTTGTCAAGGACTAAATCTGGTTGTTGAGGTCATCAAAGATTGAATCTGAGATCGTCTGGTTGATTTGGATCTTCAATGTCATCAAGGATAAAATCTGAGACTTTCTGCTTGACTGGAAGGATCTTTGAGGTCATCAAAGACCGAATCTAAGATCTTCCGGTTGATGGGAAGGATCTTTGAAGTTACCAAGCCTTGAATCTGTGACCTTTAAGGTCATCAAGGATTAATTAAAACTGGTTGTTGAGGTCATCAAGGATTGAATTTGATTTGGATCTTCAAGATAATCAAGGGCCAAATCTGAGGCTTCTGGTTGACTGGAAGGATGTTTGAGGTCATCAAAGACCAGATCTGAGACCTTCTGGTTGATTTAGAAAGATTTTTGGAGGTCATCAAGGACTGAATCTGGTTGACTTGGGTGGGATCCTTGACATTCTCAAGGATTGAGCCTTACATCTTCTGGTTGACCTTGGGATAACTGTTGAGGTGATCAAGGGCTAAACCTGAGACTTTCTGGTTAACTTGGCAGGGATCTTTAAGACCATGTAGTCCAACCCCTATCCACACAGCAGCACTCCATAAACCTATCCCAAACCAGAGGAATCCAACCCCTGTTTCAATGAGGTGGAAACACACATACACAACAATCACACATAGTTTTGGCAGACTGTCCATTGCTTAACTGCTCTTCCTATCAAGTTGCTTGAGACGCCACCTACAACATGGATTTGGGTACAGGATGGTTGTGATGCAAGGAAGAATTCCTGACTTGACCTCTTCATGGTATTACTACCACTTTAATTTTTCCTTATCCACGTGCAATATTCCTACACATACACACACACACACACACACACACACACACACAACCCACAACGAGGAACAGAAGAATTGTATAGACTAAATAACAACATCGGCTCATCAAATACATAACAGGCTGGTCTTCTTCCGACCATATTCGAGCTCAAAATTTCCACTGCTAGGCAAGGCAGTTGTGAGTGAGTTTTGCCCCGTTTTACAACCTTTGTTGGCACCATTTTTAAGCGAACCACTTCGGTTGTGAAGTCAGTCACACACGGTTCTTAAGATAACTCAGCTTCCCCATTGACTCTGGTTGTCCGAAGGTCGCAAAGGGGGGATCACTGCAACCGTCATAAATGTGAACCATTTGCCAAGCATCCAAATTCTGATCACGCGTCCATGGGGATGCTGAAACGGTCGTAAGTGTGAGGACTGCATCTAAGTCACTTTTTTCAGTGCCATTAACTTTGGTCACTAAATGAACTGCTATAAGTTGAAACTAGCCGTAATTTATATGGAGTTTGCTACCGGTATCCAAGTTACAGCAAGCTTTGAGAATCCAGGATAAAATTAGACATTTTCCAATCTGGGTCCAAATTTTGAAGTCATTTCAGTTAATGACTTAACACATTCCTTTTTTTTCTTCTTTTTTTTCAACAATGTATTTAAAGAAGAAGAAGAAGAAGAAGAAAATATCACTGTTCCGGCTTGCTGCATAGAGGCCAAATTACACATTACACAACAATTTCTTCTTCACCACTTTTCCTGACTATATTTTTTTTAAAACCTTCTTTTTAATGAAAAGCAGCTGCAGCAGAAGGAAGAATATGGAGTCTAGCATTTAACCCCTTCCCAGCTAATTTATTCCAAAATAATTCAAAATGAAACTACTTTTTTTTTCAAAAACCCACGACCACAATTGAGCACTGGATTTCTACAGTTATTAAATGAGTCACACGGTTGTTAAGCGAGTCCAGGTTTCCCCCTTGACTTTGCGCTCCACAGAAGGTCGCAAAAGGGGATCACGTGACCCAGACTGGGACACTGTGGCCGTCGTAAGTATGAGTCAGTTGCCAAGCGTCTGAATTCTGACCACGTGACCCTAGGGAATGCTGCAACGGTCACCAATGTGAAAAACGGTCCTAAGTCATATTTTTTTTGTCAGTACTGTTGTAACTTGGAACGGTCACAAAATGAACCGTTGTAAGTCGAGAACCGCCTGTGGTTTGGTCATGGGGATGCAGCTCCCAAAATTCACTTTTCCAAGCCTCTCTGCTTTTCTTTCCCCACTCTTTGCCAGTTAGTGGGTCCTCCTCAGCCTGGATTCATTGACCCTGGAGGTTGATTTTGAACCAAAGGGGAAATATTAATCGGTTTAACTTTCTCCTTTCGGCCATAAATCACACCCTTTCTTGGAAAAAAAAAAAAACCACACACACACACAGAGGCCGAAGGTTGTGTCTATCTCCCTCCCGCAGTATATCCCTGATCCAGGACTTTGGGCCTCCTTGCAACATCGGTTGACTTTATCTCAATGGGCTTGGAAGGCAACTTGTGAAAGAGAAGGTTGAATTAGAGCAGGCCTCTCCAAAGTCTGCCTGTCTGTCTGTCTCTCTCTCTCTCTCTCTCGCTCTCCCTCCCTCCCTCCCTCCCTCCCTCCCTCCCTCCATCCATCCATCTATCTATCTATCTATCATCTATCTATCTATCTATCTATCTATCTATCTATCTATCTATCTATCATCTATCTATCTATCTATCTATCTATCTATCTATCTATCTATCTATCATCTATCTATCTATCTATCTATCTATCTATCTATCTATCTATCTATCTATCTATCTATCTATCTATCTATCTATCATCTATCTCCATCTACCAGTATATCTATTCCATCTATATATCTATATCTATCCATCCATCCATCCAGTCTGCCTAATCTATATTTCTCATCTGTTTGTCTTTGTCTGTCTACATCTGTCTGTCTGTCCTATCCACCCATGTCATCTATCCATCTATCACCTACATCTATCTCCATCTATATAGCTATCTGTCTATCCATCCAATCTACCCAATCTAATCTATATCTAATCTATCATCTATCTGTCTATCTATCTGTCTATCATCTATCACCTACCTATATGTCTATCTCTGTCTGTCCGTCTGTCTATCCACTCATATCTTTGATCCATCTATCATCTACATCTGGTTATATCCATCTCTTTCTATATCGCTCATCCATCCATCCATCCATCCATTGATCTATCCAATCTATCCAGCTATCCCATCTCTCTCTCCACTCCCTCTACCCATCTGTCCATTCATCTATTTATCCATCCATGCATGTACACATCCATTCATCCATCTATCCATCTGTTCATTTATCCCTCTATATCTGTCCATCCATCCATCCATCCATCCATTTCTTACTTGCAAATGGTGGCTCCTTCATCAGCCTCTAATCTTTCCTGCAGAGACTCCTGGTTGGCTAAATTAGGTTTATTCCAACATTCAGGGTCTGGAGAGATTCTGCAGCATTCATAAGAGTGAAAAATGGTCATAAATCCCCTTTTTCAGTGCAGTTGTAATTTTGAACGGTCGCTAAAGGAACGGTTGTTAAGTCGAGGACTCCCTGCATTTCAGGCCGCTTTAATCCTTGCCAAATGTTCCAATCCTTCTACCCTCCCAATGTTTTTTTCTTAACAGAAGCCACAATTGATGGTTTCTCTCAGGCAGTGATCAAAGACACACCAGGCGTGCCTTGGAAGGGGGTTGAATTTCCAGAGAGGGTTGAGACCCAAATTTTTTTGGTCTCTTTTCATGGGGGACGGTTGAGATTTTGCAGAATAGGCAAACATTTGGGAAAGCACACAAAATTATCTGCTGCAATGTCCTACCAGTCAACGAATACTTCAGCTTCAACCACAACAATACAAGAGCACACAACAGATACAAACTCAATGTAAACCGCTCCAAACTCGATTGCAGAAAGTAAGACTTCGGCAACAGAGCGGTCAATGCCTGGAACGCCCTACCTGACTCTGTTGTTACATCCTCTAGCCCCCCACTCCTTTAACCTCAAACTAACCACTATTGACCTCACCCCATTCCTAAGGGGTCTGTAAGGGGCGTGCATAAGTGCACTGTTGTGCCTACCGTCCCTGTCCTCTTGTCCCCATTGATTCGTACCTATTTCCTGTATTCTTACTCATGTTTATACTTATATCTATTACCTTGTAAGCGATTGACAAATCAAATCAATCAATCAATAAAATAAAACCTTCTGGAAGAAAATCTGTTTTTTTCCCCCTCCTCCTTTAAGGAGCGACCCCTCCCGCCCACATTTTGAACCTCCCTCAAAAATCTTCATTTTTCTGCCCAGATTTTGACAGCTCCATCTGTGGCTGAATCGGGTGCGAATGATATCACTGAGGTGCTTGAATTCACAGGCAATCCTCGACTTACAACCCCAGCTGAGCCCAACATTTCTGTCAGACAGTTATTAAGTGATTTCCTCCCACCCCACCCCGTTTGATGACCTTTCTGGCCACTGTTGTTAAGTGAGTCGCCCGGTCATTAAGTGAATCTTGTTTAACCAATTGATTTTGCTCATCAGAAGGGGATCGCAAAAGGGGATCACGTGACCCCAGGATGCTGCAACCGTCGTAAATATGAGTCAGTTGCCAAGCGCCCGAATTTTGATCACGTGACCATGGGAGGGGATGCTGCAACGGTCGTAAGTGTGAAAAACAGCCATAAATTACTATTTTCAGTGCTATAACTTTGAATGGTCACTAAACGAATGATTATAATGATTATAAACGAATGATTATAGGACTGACTGCCTATATTGCGCAAAGGATGTTCAATGTGGCTTCTGGGCGAGATTCACCCAACACAATTTACGTCCCTGCATTCAGAACAATGGTGTGAAAACAGGATGTCCCTCAGTTTAGGACCACAATGGGGGCGGGGTCCGAATTTCCAGTGCTAAGCAAGATGGCTGTTAGGTAAGTCACACCGCATTTTAGGACCTTTTTGGCTAAGTCATTAAGTGAATCATGTGGTCAGCTGGGAAGGTGACAGATGGTAATCACACGACCCGAGATGCTGCAATTGCCCTAAACACATGCCCTTCCTTCCTTCCTTTCTTCTTTCCTTCCTTCCTTCTTCCTTCCTTCTTCCCTTCCTTCTTTCCTCCCCTCTTTCTATATGTACCTCTCTCTCACCACTTTCCTTCTTCCCTCCCGCCCTCCCCTCCCTCCTTCCATCCCTTCCTTTCTTTCCTTTCTTCCTTCTTTTCTTTCTTCCTTCCTTCCTTTCTTCTTTCCTTCTTTCCTTCCTTCCTTCTTTCCTTCCTTCCTTCTTTCCTTCCTTCCTTCTTTCCTCCCCTCTTTCTATATGTACCTCTCTCACACCACTTTCTTTCTTTCCTCCCACCCTCCCCTCCTTCCTTCCTTTCCTTTCTTTCCTTCCTTCTTTCCTTCGTTCCTTCCTTCCTTCTTTCCTTCCTTCCTTCCTTCCTTCTTTCCTTCCTTCCTTCCTTCTTTCCTCCTTTCCTCTCCTCTTTCTATATGTACCTCTCTCACACTACTTTCCTTCTTCCCCCCGCCCTCCCCTCCCTCCTTCCTTCCTTTCCTTTCTTTCCTTCCTTCTTTCCTTCCTTCCTTCTTTTCTTCCTTCCTTCTTTCCTCCTTTCCTCCCCTCTTTCTATATGTACCTCTCTCTCACCACTTTCCTTCTTCCCTCCCGCCCTTCCCTCCCTCCTTCCTTCTCTTCCTTTCCTTCCTTCCTTCCTTCCCTCCCTCCTTTCCTTCCTCCCTCCCTTTCTTCCTCCCTCCCTTCCCCCTTTCAGCCTGTATCTCTTCCTCACCACTTTCCTCCCTCCCTCCCTTTTTCAATTCAACTGTACAGTATGTAAAGGATGTATGTTTTTGTTTCATGTTTATAGTATTCAGACGCTTGGCAACTGACTCGTATTTGTGACGGCTGCAGGGCCCCCCTTTTGCGATCTTCTGAAGAGAAAAGTCAACGGGGAAGCCCGATTCATTTAATGACTGTGTTACTCATTCAACAACTGCGGTGATCCACGGTTAACAACGGTCTCGCTTAGCAACAGAAATTGCGGGCTCAATTGTGGTCGTAAGTGGAGGAATACTTGTAAATCACAGGAGAGGCAGGATCCAACGGAGGGGTCCCAGAAGGAGACCTGCTGCCTCCTGCAGCGAAAAACCCCCGAAACCCAACCCCTTTTTGCAATATCAGATTTTAATTTTGGTGGATTTTCCAACGCAAACCAAAGGTTTCTCCTCCTTCGCCTTTGGTTCTCGGATGGATGCACGATCTGCTCCACGCGTCGTTAAATATAATCAACACCCAGATTCAGCTGCGAAGTGTATTTTTTGCTTAGCCAGGAAAAAGGTTTACCGTCAAGCGAAGAAGAGAGAACCGTCAGGCCTCTGATGAGCCGTGACATTTCATTTCGATCGTTTCGTCTCTCACCTTTCCGGAGGACGAAAGAAAGCAGAATAATCATCGTTTGACAGCAGATTTCGAGAAAACGCACCTGATGATCGACGGACGTGGCCTTTCGAACACCCTCACTGGAGCTCAGGGTGGTGGTTATTTTTGTCCATGGCCTCAGGGAATGGGGTGGGGGATTATTTTTCAGTTTAGGTAGATTTTTCAGCATGCTTTAAGAGGGTAGGACTCCAGCTCCCAGAATCCCCCAGCCGGGATGCTTTAAGAGGGCAGGACTTCCACTCCCCAGAATCCCCCAGCCGGGAGGGAGGACTTCCACTCCCAGAATCCCCCAGCCAGCATGCTTTCAGAGGGCAGGACTTCCACTCCCAGAATCCCCCAGCCAGGATGCTTTCAGAGGGCAGGACTTCCACTCCCAGAATCCCCAGCCAGCATGCTTTCAGAGGGCAGGACTTCCACTCCCAGAATCCCCCAGCCAGCCATTCTTTAAGAGGGCAGGACTTCCACTCCCAGAATCCCCCAGCCAGGATGCTTTAAGAGGGCAGGACTTCCACTCCCAGAATCCCCCAGCCAGGATGCTTTAAGAGGAGGACTTCCACTCCCAGAATCCCCCAGCCAGCCATTCTTTAAGAGGGCAGGACTTCCACTCCCAGAATCCCCAGCCAGGATGCTTTAAGAGGAGGACTTCCACTCCCAGAATCCCCTAGTCAACTTAATTTAAGACTTTTCTTGCCACTGTTGTTAAGTGAATCACTGCAGTCATTAAGTGAATCCGGATTGCCCATGGACTTTGCTCGTCAGAAGGTCGCAAAAGGGGATCACGTGACCCCGGGAGACACTGTGACTGTCATAAATACGAGCCAGTTGCCAAATGTTGACCCAATGACCCTGGGCATGACCCAATGGTGATAAGTGTCCGAACAGTCTTAAGTTCCTTATTTCAGTGCCACTGTAGCTTTGCTGAATGGTCACTAAACGAAAGGTTGTAAGTCAAGGATTCGCTTGTATCCTACCTTTCCCCTATTCTAACACAATGTGGAATTCCACCAGTGCTGGAATTTCCACTCTTTTTCATTTACTCAGGGTCCAGATCATCAGAATTGGAAGGGAGCTTGTAGGTCATCTAGTCCAACCCCCTGCCCAAGCAGGACACCTTACCCCGTTTCTGATAGAGGGCAGTCCAGTCTCTTTTGACAACGTTCAACTCTAACCCGTGAAAAGACCCAGGAGATTTCAGATCCCAGATCCGGGTGGTTTGCAGAGGAAACCCTGGTTGGCTTGTGTCTGTGGTGCAGTCGTACAAGGTTTGCGACCTTCTGGCGAGGGGAAGCCAGATTCGCTTAACAACCGTGTGACTAACTGAACAACTGCGTGATTCACTTAACAACGGTGGCAAGGAAGGTCGTAAAATGGGACAAAACTCAATAAAGGTCTTGGTTCGCGGCATAAATTTTGGGGGTCAATGGCAGTCCTAAGTTGAGGACTACCTGTATTTAAGCAGCTGCCCCAAAGAAGAAGAGGGGTCAAATTATTCCCCAAAACCCCTGAAGGCGGGACAAGAAGCAACGGGTGGAAACTAATCAAGGAGAGAAACAACCTAGAAATAAGGAGGGATTTCTTAACAGTGAGGACAATTAGCCAGTGGAACTGCTTGCCACCAGAAGTTGTGAATGCTTCAACAAGGGAGATTTTCAAGAAGAGACTGGACAGCTGTTTGTCTGAAATGGTAAATAGAGTCTCCCTCTTGAGCAAGGGGTTGGACTAGATGACCTCCAAGGTCCCTTCCCACTTGGTTATTGGGTTACTCTGCACCAACAGAGAGACGTTGCCAAATCGGAAGCCAAAGAAAGAAAAAGCAAACTTCCTGGTGGGAAGCTGATAAGGGCTTTACCTGGGCGTGGGGAGGGAGAACTTCTCAGGTTGTCCCGAGTGCCAATTCAGGCGGGACACTCTGTGCGACTAAATGATTTTATTCAGCGGCTGTAACTGACCTCCCTTCTCTATCAGGAGTGGAGGAGGAGATAAAACGAAGGAGAGTTAGTGAGACTGCGGGAAAGAAAGAGAGAAGGAGAAAAGGGAAGGGAGGGGTGGGGTGGAGAAAGGAAGGAAGGAAGGAGGGAGAGAGGGAGGGAAGATTTTGTAAAGCTTCCTTTCTCCTTTCCTCCCTTCGTTTCCTTCGTTTCCTTCTTTTTCTTCCTTCCTTCCTTTCCTTCTCCTTCCTTCCCTTTGCTTCTTCTCACTTCTTTCCCTCATCCTTCCTTTGCTTCTTTTTCTTTATTTCCTTCCTCTCTTCCTGTCATCCTTTCCCTTTCCTCCTTTTCCCTTCCATCCTTTTCTTCTTCCCACTTCTTCCTTCCCTCTTCCTTCCTTCTTTCCCTTTTTTCTTTCTTTCTTTCCTCCCTCTCATCTTTTTCTTCTCCTTCCTTCTTTCCTTTCCTTTCTCGCTTCTTCCTTCCCACCCTCCTTTTCTCCTTCCTCCCTTTCTTTCTCCCTCCTTCCTTTTCTTTCTTTCCTGTCTTCCTTTCCTTCTTCTTCCTTCTTCCTTCCCTCTTTCTTCCTTCCCTTTTTCTTTCTTTCATTCCTCCCTTCCTCTCATCTTTTCCTTTTTCCCCTTCTCCTTCCTCCCTTTCTTTCTTCTCGCTTCTTCTTTCCCTCCCTCCTTTTCTCCTTCCTTCCTTTCTTCCTTCCTTCCTTCCTTTCTTCCTTCCTCCCTCCCTCCCTCCCTCCCTCCCTCCCTCCCTCCCTTCCTTCCTTTTCTTGCCTTTAACATAAATACGCTCCTCTTCCACAACTGGCAATCTCCCTCATTCTGGCAGCTGGGAGCTGGAGAGGCGTTCCTTGAAACAACCACAAATGCATCTATTTCAGGCCAGGGTAACCTAAATAAATATGTACTTAAGGATCGTGGGCTGTTTCAGACGAGAGACCTCCCTAGAAAACGCATCCAAACCGCTTGCTCCAGAGAAGTCCTATTGACGTCAATGTTGCCAGCTCCGCATCAAATCTCCAGATTCCTTCCTAATCACGGCAAAGGGTTATAATTTCCCATAAATTCGAGATTTCAAGGGTCCCGAATGGCCTGGGTCACCTCAGAGATACAGAGAATTTGGGTGGGGGGGCTGAATTTTATGACTTGAGTCAAACATTTGCGACCCTTGTTGGCTAACAACAACCCTTCCTTCCCCACAACGGCCTTTACCCAACCAGAATTTTTATATATATATATGCATTGTACAGAAAGTCCTCCACTCACAACAGTTTGCTTGGTGACTGTTCAAAGTTGCAAAAGCGATGGAAAAAGTGACTTATAAACGTTTTCACACTTATGGCCACTGCAGACATCCCTATGGTCACATGATCAAAATCCAGGCACTTGAAAAATTGACTCGTATTTATGACAGATTCCCCTAATGCGACCTTCTGACAAGCAAGGTCAAGAAGGAAGCCAGATTCACTTAACGACCGTGTGAGTAAATTAACGACTGCAATGATTCACTTAACAACAGTGGCACAAAAGGTTATTAAATGGGGAAAAACTCACTTAACAACTGCCCTGCTTAGCATTGGAAATTTTGGGCTCCATTGTGGTCATAAGTCAAAGGGTTGCCTCCTGTATTTGTTTTTAAATTTTATAAAATTTAAAAACAAATACAGGAGGCAACCTTGACTTATGACCACAATGGAGCCCAAAATTTCAATGCTAAGCAGGGCTAATGCTAAGCAGGGCTAATTTCCAATGCTAAGCATATATATATATGAAAAGCATTGAACTGCCTTTTTCTGCAAAAGCCCATTTGAATCAATCCTCAGTAGCTGAGTTTGAATTTTCGCGGGTATAAACACATGTCCATCATAGACAAAAATTAAAAATAAAATCAAAATTAGAGATAGTCCTTGACTTATGACCACAATTGAGCCCAACATTTCCATTGCTAAGCAAGACAACTGTTAAAGGGATTTTGCCCCATTTTACGACTTTACCTGCCACTGTTAACCAAATCACTGCAATTGTTAAGTTAGTAACACGGTCGTTAAGCGAATCCGGCTTCCCCCATTGCTCGTCAGAATGCCATAAAAGGGAGTCACATGACCTGGGGACATTGCAACCGTCATAAATACGAGACAGTTGCTAAACACTCAAATTTTAATCACGTGACCCTGAGAAATGCTGCACTGGTCATAACTGTGAAAACACAGGCATACACTGATTTTTTTTTCAGTGCCGTTATAACTTTGAACAGTCACTAAATGAACTGTTGTAAATCAAGGACTACCTATAGTAAAGTACAAAAATAGTAATTAAGAACAATACGTTAATTAAAAGGAAAACAAAAACTGTGATTCCGGGATGCTGCGTCTGTTGCCGGTTGCCAAGCAACCAAATATTGATCACATGACCACATGGATGCTACAACGGTCATAAATGCGAGGACCCATCATAAATCACTTCCTTCGATGTGGTTGTAACTTTGAACAGTGGTTGTAAGTCGAGGACTGCCTGTGTTTAATTTGAAGGCTAGGTAAGAACCTGTATTAATGTCGGTTAACCCTACATTTGGACGAAAGGAAACCAGGTTAGTAGCTCGCTCGGATGCTGGTTAAGTGGACCTTCTTAAGTAAGGTCATAATTTTATTAAGTAATAAAATATTATTGAAGGCTTTGTTCTTAGAGATTCTGAGAGGGAAGTCCACCTGCCTGGCATTCGAAAGCAAAGGTTGCTTTGTCAAATGCAGCCATAACACACACCGCGTTGCATAACCACAACAGCTTGGTAAATAGTTAATTTTTCCAAGATCTGATGACTGGCAATTTTTCTCCGTGGGCAGATGAAAGGTGAAGAAAGGAACAAATCTATTTCTGGAAGAGGTCAAAGATCTGACATCCTGTGGCCTACCAACAAACCAACATTCTTGGTCAGACATTCTCAGGTTCTTCTTTCAGATTTTGTGCGGGATTTATGGTTATATACAGGTAGTCTTCGATCTTACGACCACAATTTACGACCTTTCTTGCCACTGTTGTTAAGTGAATCCCTTCAGTTGTTCAGCTAGTCACACGTTTGTTAAATAAATTTGGCTTCCCCATTCTGACGGTCAGATGGTCGCAAAAGGGGATGATGTGATTCTGGGACACTGCAACCATCATAAGTATGAGTCAATTCACCTGAATTTTGATCATGTGATCATGGGGAAATGCCGCAATGGTTGTGTGTAAAAGAGCCATAAATCTTTTTTTTCTGTGTCGTCGTAACTTTGGTCACTAAACGAACTGTTGTAAGTGGAGAATAACCTGTATCATTTTTATTTTTTTGTAAGCCGCCTACAGTCACTGAAAGTGAGGGGACCACCATATAAATTCTCTAAAATTAACTAATCAATTAATTTACTAGATGCTGGTTTGTTTGGCTGAATTTGAGGGTGTTAAGGAGAAGAAATTGTGTCTGGTGTGAATATGTAACATTCAATGGACTAATGCTAAACCTCTTTCCCTGAAACATAAAAATAAGGAAATAAAAATGTTCAATTTACCCTCAGAAAGACCCCCAGTTTGGGGGATTGAGTGGGTGCGTGTATAAATTTACTAAGTTGTTATCAAAATGCCACAGATAATTGAGGCCTTAAATGTTGCTTTCCAAAAAATATTTGCAATTCCACCCATCAAAAGAGTTCACATATGTTCTAGTTGCCCAGGGTGAAAAACTCCATCTAAATGTTCCATATTATCCCTGAAAATTAAATTCTCAACTGTTAGCAAAACCTCCATTTTCCAAAAATGTATTCTATGCATTCTTGCTGGAAAGCATTGGGAATTTACTCATTAATAATAATTCTAACTTGAATTAGATAAAACCCTTTTCAATCTTCTCTTTGCCAGCATTTAGAATCAAGAGCAGAGAATGTGAGGGGTAAAATCATATTTTTAATCAGTATTTGCCTTTCTGCATTTCAATAATTGATGTCGGCTTTTCTGGCGTGCAGGTGTTATTCCCAAGGTGGTGCTTTTCTCTTGATTTATCTGCCAGGAGAAAAAGTCTGAGAAGATTAAAAATATAAGAAATATAAGAGAATGAATCTCACAAATTGGGCTGTTCGAGGCAGGAGCTTTGAGCGTTCCGAATCAGTCTTTAAAACACCAGACGACTTTTTAAATTCTAAATATTCACTTCTTCGAAACACCTGCTGATTGCCTGTCGATTCTTTGCTACCCAAAGTTGCTGGGGTATATTGACATCTCCTGCACCGTTTTTCCATCTTAGAAACAGGTTAATTGGATTGAAAAGTGGATTTAGAAAACTGATATCAGGCCATCGGTCACTCTAGCAAGGCTGGGACCTGGCCAGAGTGCCAAGAATTAAAATGACAATTGGGCTTAATTATTATTATTTGGGGAAGAGGTTCAGCAATAGAAGCACCAGACCTGCAGAGTTTTTCCATTTCAGCTGGAAAATTTAGTCATTTTCAGGCACCAGGTTTAGAAAGCTGGTCAGTTACAAGGGTTTGGCCTGCAGAGCTGGTCAATTTCAGGTATGAAGTCTGCAGAATTGGTCAATTTCAAGCACTATGTTTGCAAAGAGGGTCAATTTCAGGCATCTCATTTGCAGAATTTGTGAGTTTCCGACATGGAGCCTGTACAGCAATCAATATCACGCTGCAGGTCTGGTCAATGTCAACATTGTGTTTGCAAAGCTGGTTTTAATTTTCAGTGCCAGATCTGCAGATCCAATTAATTGCAGTGCTGGGCCTGCAGAATTAGTCAATTTTAGGCACAGTGTCTGTAGAAGGGGTCGATTTTAAGCTCCAGGTCTACAGAACTAGTCAATTTCAGGTGCAGAGTCTGGAGAATGGGTCAATTTCAAATCCTCTAGATTTGTAGAACCAGTCAGTTTCAGCACTGGATTTGCAGAAGTAATTCATTTCAGACATGGCGTCTACAGAGGGCTTTGGCGTCAAACTGCACGTCTGTAGAGCCAGCCAATTTCAGTGCAGGCACTGGAGATCAAGTCAGAGTTGGTCAATTTCAAATGTTATGTCTGTAAATCCACTCCATTTCAACACCCGGGAAACACACCTAGTCAATTTCAGAAATGATGTCTACGGTGTAGCTCCGTATCAAGTCTTGGATCGATCTCAGCCCCAGGTTGCAAAATTAGTCAATTTCAGACAGAAAGTCTGGTCAATATCAGTTCCTGTTTTGCTGATCTGGTCAATTTCAAGTGCCAGGTCTGCAGAATTAGTCAATTTCAGGCACTGAATCCGCAGAACCTGTCAATTTCAGACACGGTGTTTACAAGGAGGGTCAGTATGAAGTTTGGGCCTGCGGGTCATCATTCAATTTCAGCCTTCCCCTCCCCACAAGCTGTAGAATTAGTCAATTTCACAGGAGTCTACAGAGGGGGTCCATATCAAGCTGTAGGTTAGCAGAGCTGTAGGTTAGCAGGCACTGGATCTAACAGAGCCAGGTCTGCAGGGCTGGTCAATTTGAAGGGCTTTGCTTCAGAATTCAGTCAATTTCAGCTCCAGGTCTGCAAAAATAGTCAATTTCAAAGACAGAATCTAAGAGAGTGGTCAATATCAGCTGGTCTGCAGAACTGGTCGATTTCAAGGACACCAGCTGGTCTGCGGAATTCCAGAGCCTACAGGGGGTCAGTAGGAAGGTCCGGGGGTCTCCAGAGCCAGCGGATTTCAGCTTGAGCTACAGAGTTAAGTCAATTTCACGCGCGAAGTCTGCGGAGCGGCTCAAAATCAAGCAGCGGGTCTACAAGAGCGGGGCACTTTCCGCGGCGGCGCGGCGGAGCCCCGAGTCTGCCTCTTCCAGCCCTCCTGGCGGGTTTCCGCGCGGGCAACGCGGGGCTTAAAGGCGGCGATTGAGCTCCGGCCAAGCGGCGGAGGCCAGCGGGAGGCTCCAAAGATGCGACCGGGGGACGGACGGAGCGGACGGAGAGCGCCTCGCCTCTTTTTCCCTCCCTCCCTTTGAGGGGAAAAGAAAAAGAAAGAGGATAAAATCTGCTTTTCTGGGCCGACCTGGGAGGCTTCCGCAGCGGCTGGAAGAGCAGCAGCGAGGCCGGGGAGACCCGGCTGCCCCCGGCCACTTTTCCCCGGTTCCTCCCGGCCTTCGGCCCGGCAGGCGATGCTGGCGAGACAGGCGAGCGAGCGGCGGAAGGGCTTGGCGGAGCGAATCGGTCGACTCCGGCGTTGTTTTCCTCCCGGCTGCCGTCTCCTTCTCCTCTTCCCCGGCGCCTTAGGGCAGGCTAAGCGGCCAGGTCGCCGCTTCTCTTCCCTCTGAGCCGGGCTCGGAAGCGGCCGGAGGGAGAGAAAGGAGGGAAGGAGGGAAGAAAGGAAGGAGGAACGAAAGGAGGCACGAAAGAAAGAAAGAAAGAAAGAAAGAAAGAAAGAAAGAAAGAAAGAAAGAAAGAAAGAAAGAAAGAAAGAAGGAAGGAAGGAAGGAAGGAAGGAAGGAAGGAAAGGAGGGAGAGAAAGAAAGAAGGCAGGCAGGCAGGAATTTTGGACTGGGAGCGATTGGGCGCCACGCGCTGTCCCAGGACGCTCCGCTGGCCACGCCGGACTACTCGCCTTCCGCCAAGCAGAGGGTGTGAAGAGGGGACGTGTGAGTGTGTGGGGGTTGTGGGTCGCGGGGGACTTGCGGCGAACCTCTCTCGGCCTTTCGGAAAGCTATTTCCAGCTCGGGGGTTGAAGGTGTTCAGTTTGGAGACGCTAGGAGTTCTTGGGAAAACCCAGCCGTTTTCTTCCCTTCCTCCCTGCTTTTTTGCTTCTTTTCTTCCTCTCCTTCCCTCTTCCTTCCTCCTTCTCTCCTTCTCTTCTCTTCTTCTCTCCCTCTCCTTTCTTCCTTTCTTTTCTTTCTTCCTATCTTTCTCCTTCCCTTCTTCCCTTCCCTTCTTCCTTCCCTTCCTTTCCTCTCTCCGTTCCTTTTTTTCCTTCCTTCTTCTTCCTCCTTTCTTCCTCCTTTTCTTTCTATTCTCTCCCCCCTTTCCTTCCTTCCTTGTTTGGTGCAAATCGTCCAAGAAGGATTCTCTCCCTCCTTCGCTCCCTCCTTCCCCCTTTCTTAATTGAATTGCCCAACTTTCTGCAGCTAAAAATAAATTCAGTGGTTTTCCAGGGCTTTCTCCCCACCTTCTCTTCCCGGCCCCTCCTTTCGCTTTTCCCCACCTTCCCCGGGGCTTGACAAATAAATTATCTGAACTCTCCCCTTGCCTCATTAAAAAAAGAAAGAGGGAGAGAGAGAGAGAGGAGAACAGAAGGGGGCGGGAGGAAACCCATTGGGAGATTTGACACATGGATTTCATTTCTCGGCTCCGAGGCAGATGCGCGGCCCCAAGAGAAGCCACCAGCAGGATCTGATGCTCCTTGCGATCTTCGGGATCGCCCCCTCCCGGGAATACCTTCTAATCCTCTAATTCAGCTCCCCCGACCTCATCAGTTGCAGATTTTTAAACTCTCTGGACTTTAGGTCGTGTGAACTTGGACAGACTTTCTCTTTGGGCTAATCCAACTTTGACAGCAAAGAAGTGCAAGAAGGATCCACTGGATTACAGGATCGACTCCCTCCCTCCTCTTGCGATCCTTGGATATTTCCAGAACCCCCCTTGGCTATGGGATCCCACTTGATCTATCACGGTCTGAGATTCCTTGTTTGCTGCTCCGCTTTAACGTCCATCTTTGCGCTGGTAAGTCAGACAGCGAATCCTCTCTCCGTGTCTTGTTGCCTTGTCTGGTTTTATTTTTTTATTTTTGGTTCATTATTGTGAGGAAGGGTCTTTAATGTGTATCTCGGGCCGGGTTTAGCCCTCGCGTGGAATCAACCCGGGAGCCGTCGTCCCGTGACTTGCACGATGGGCTTAAACTTGGTTAGTTTATTGGGAGTTCGAGTGTGGGTGAATTAAACGGTTCGGTATACTTATTTCTTCAATTTATTGGAGGGATTATAATAATCTAATCCAGGAATAGGCAAAACGTACTTGGTGCAAAATTGATCCTGGAGTAAAAAAAAATGTGGCTGTATCAAGATTATGTACAGATTTTTAAAATGCTATCAAATAAATTTTTGTTGGGGCTGGTTGGTATTAGCCAATGTTCTGTCACTACTGCAGTTTTGCTAAGAAATTATAAATTATTTTTTGCTAGTTTTCCACCTATTCCTTCCTTCCTTCCTTTTTTCTTACCTACCTACTTAAATCTATTCCTTTCTTCCCCTTTTATTTCTTCCTTCCTTCCTCCCTCCCTCCATTCCTCCCTCCCTTTTTCTTTCTTTCTTTCTTTCTTTCTTTTTCTTTCTTTCTTTCTTTCTTTCTTTCTTTCTTTCTTTCTTTCTTTTCTTTCTTTCTTTCTTTCTTTCTTTCTTTCTTTCTTTCTTTCTTTCTTTCTTTCTCTTTCTTTCTTTCTTTCTTTCTTTCTTTCTTTCTTTCTTTTTTATTTACCTTTAGACTTCAAGAACAGGTTGCAATCTGCCACTTTAATTTCTGCAATATACCATATTTTTCCATCCTGGTGTCTGAAGGGTCCAACGTAATTTAAAAGATTGTGTATTACTGTTTGGCTGACTTTGTCACAAACCCATTATGCGTGTTTCTGTGTGCGTGTATACGCATGCATGGTATGCTTGTGTATGTGTGCATTTTTACTACCCTTCTTCCTTGCTGGAGAAGAATCATAAAAGAAATTTTTTAAAAAGGAACTTTTATTGAGTTTTCAAAGTCACAATAGGATTTGGACAGCACCTCTCAATTAGCTCTGATTGTTCTCTGATAAGCTCATGACTGTTCTAAAATCAGAAATAATCGAGAATATATTCTGAAAGTCAACTAAAGCCATCGCCAATTGCAAGTGGATGGCCTCCTAAAATGTCATATTTACGGATTGGGGTCTGGGCAGAAAAGAACGAAATATTGAAAAGCCCCAAATTTCTACATTTTTGCATCCGTAACGTTCCCTCCAATAAGTCTGTCTTCCCAACCACATTGCAAAACCCTGCGTGCCTTTTGTGAAAGACGCAACCTTAATCATGTACACGTTTTAGGGAAAGCTGTAAGAGCAGGAATAAAATGTGATATGGCTTCTGTCTTCCAGGATTAACCTGATTAAAGGAATTTAGCATCAGGTGGCTAAAGGAAGCCAGATGTTCTCAGAGAACCTGGTTTGTAGAAAACCAATTTCCTCAGATTCGTGTAGGTAACTGAGTTCTTCGGATTCTTTATTGAAACAAACTATTTGTTGTCTTGGAAAATAATTATAAGATCACCTAAATACAGAGCTGGCTGCAGAGCAGAAGTTTCTCCAAGGATGAGGTTTATGTGGTTGGATGTCCGTATCGTCCTTCAGTTGACTAAACCACTCAAGTGTACCTTATAATTCTCAGAAAAGAGTCATCTTGAATTCACTAAATTCACAAATCCCATAGTTGGGTCAATGTGTTTAGCAACAATGCATAACGCATGTGAAAATGCTCTCTGCCTCATTTTGGCTGGCTTTGCCGAGTCTTTTCCAGTCTGGTGGTCTTCTGGAGACCCCCAACATTTCTAGGTCAAAAATATTCAAATTGAGAGGTGGGTTTGTGTCACTGGTTGGAATAACAGGCTGTGAAGATACTTCGTGTTTCTAGGAGGAGTTAAAATTGGTTGGATAAGTTGGAAAGAAGTGCACCTCTGTTTCTTTCTGATCAACTTTGACAACTTGAAAGTGTGGACTTCAAATCGCAGAATTCCCCAGCCTGGGAATTCGGGGAGTTGAACTCCATACATCTCCAAGTTGCCACGGTTGAGGAACATGGCTTTCAGTGCTGTTCTGCATGCTCTTGAGGACAGAATAACAGCAGAACAGAGTTGGAAGGGACCTTGGAGGTCTTCTAGTCCAACCCCCTGTTCAAGCAGGAGACGCTGTACCATTAGAGACAAATGGCTGTCCAGTTTCTTCTTTAAAACCTCCAGTGATGGAGCACCCACATAGGCAGTCCAAGACTTTGGAGATATCTTCTCCTTGACCTCTAAGATAGACCATTGTAGGAGTGACAATATTAGGACTCTATGTGTGTTGAACAAGTGTACAACCTCTTGGGCTTTTCAATCTGCTGGGAATCCAGAACAGAAAAAAAAAATATTAATAGGAATTGAGGTCTTGAGGAAGAGGACTTGAGAAGACATGATAGCCGTCTTTCAATATTTGTGGGGCTGCCCCAAAGAAGAGGGGGTCAACTTATTTTCCAAAGGGTGAACAAGAAGTGACGGATGGAAACTAACCTGGAACTAAGGAGGAATTTCCTGATCATGAGAATAATTAACTGAGTTCAGAAGTTGCAGGTGCTCCATCGCTGGAGGTTTTCAAGAACATACTAGACAGACATCCCTTCCAATTCTATTCTGATTGATTGTCTGCGGAGACCAAATAGATCCTGCAGTTTGGCCAATTAGTGGGACCCAAAAATAAGAACAAACACCAAACATCAACCCGAAAGCCCTAGCTGAGTTGTCTTCTTGATTTAGGACTTTGAGTCTAAGGTCAATAAAGTCCATCTTGGTTACTTTACCAACCAACCTCCATGGAGATACGGGCAAAATCTTTATTTTCCTGGTGTTCTTTTTGTCTGACCACAGCAGGCAGGTATTCAAACTATCCTGAAGAACATTTGAAATTTGTTTTTTTTTTGGTTGAGTTAATGGAATGGCATCGATAGAGCTTTGAAGGCACTCTTCGACTTACGAGCTCAACGGAGCCCAACATTTATGTTGCTAAGTGAGACACTTGCTAAATGAGTCCCCGTTCCCCACCCACCCCGCCGTTTTACTACTTTCCTTGCCAGGGTTGTGAAGCAAATCCCTGCCATTGTTAAGTCAGTAACACGGTCGTTAAGTGAACCTGGCTTCCCCGGTGCCTTTGCTCATTGGGAGGTTGCAAAAGGGGATTGCATGGCCCCCGGGACACTGTGACCGTCATAAATATGAGTCGCCATGTATCTGAATTTGGATCATGTGATCACGGAGATGCTGCGACGGTCCCTAAGTGTGAAAAACGGTCATGAGTCACTCTTGTTTGGAACTGTTGTAACTTTGAACGGTGACTAAACGAACTGTTGTAAGTCTGCTTGTATTTTACAGTAAAATAGCCACTTATTTTACAGACAGGTATTTTCTTGATCTCGCTGAGCAAAACCTTCCCTGCTGAGTCTTCACCATGTTTTTTGATTTATATTTTGATTGAGTTAATGGAATGGCACTGACACAGCTTTATTTTACAATAAAATACTCATTTATTTTGCGGGGAGTTTATTTTCTTGACCTTGGTGGAGATGGGAGTGAAACTTTCCTTCCTGGGTCTTGTTTTTAATCTGCATTTTGGTTGACTTCAGGGAATGGCCCAGATAATGCTTTATTTTATTTTATACTTTCCTTGGTATTTTCTGAGAGGCTTCGAAAACATTTCTAAGAGAAATGAGAAAAATAACCTGCTTTCTGGACAGAGTTAGAGTCTTTTTCCCACCCCAAAAAAAAATTTTTTGCACATCACCCAGAGTTTGTCTGTAAGGGAAAAGAGTTTTTTTCAGTGTGGTGAATAAAAAAATAGTAATAAAAGAAAAAATAAATAAAATAAAGCAATAACATAAATGGATGTTTCAAAACAATCTTTTTGCCAATTTTGATAGATTGTAGACCCTGTTTGTCAAGCACCACCAGTTCAGATTTGAACTGTAGCATCTATTTGTCTATCTATCTATCTCAGCTCTCTTTCGCTCATCTATTTATCATCTGTCTATCTATGTATCCGTCCATCCATCCATCTACCTTTCTATCTATCTATCATTTCTAATCTATTCATCTACTTAAGTAAGCATCTATCTTTACACTGTATCTCTCTCTATTCATATCACTCTCTATCTATCTATCATCTCTAATCTATTCATCTATTTAAGTAAGCATCTATCTATCTTCTATCTATCTACCTTTCTATCTATCTATCATTTCTAATCTATTCATCTACTTAATTAAGCATCTATCTTTACACTGTGTCTATCCATCCATATATCTATCTATCTATCTATCTATCTATCTATCTATCTATCTATCTATCTATCTATCTATCTATCTATCTATCTATCTTGGCTTTCTCTCACCTATTTATCATCTCTCTCTCTCTCTCTCTCTCTCTCTCACACACACACACACACATTCCCAATATCTATCTATTTATCTATCCATCTCTATCATCTTCTCATGTATTTTTATATGTTGATTCTTCCATTCTTCCATCTCTAGTTTAAAACTACTTTAGGCTGCCAAATTCCATGCTACAGGCACACCTTTCTCATTGAGATGAAGTGAACATTTGAGCAGGCTTTGGAGTAGGAATTTAGTAACTGTTTCTCAGAAATGTGCAAACGATGTGCAAAGTGTACATAAGCAAGGAGGAAACAGATCTTCATCACCCTTATTTCCCACTTTGGAAGCCCAAGAGACAGGAAACCTCATCAATGGATGGAGGCATCTCCTGAGAGTCGGGAAGCATCCAAGATTAGGCCAACCAACCCAAAATTAATTTTATTTTTTTAGCCAAAATCCCTCTCTTCCATTAACTCCCAATTTCGGTGCTTTGCCGGAGAAAGCTCTTCAAAAGCCAAGTCTGAAAAATGGGAGACGTCTAATCTTGCGGGGGAAAAACACACACAGCGAGTCCTTTTAGTGGCCATTTAGTGGCCATTTGAAGTTACAGTGGCATTGAAAAAAAACGACTTACGACTGTTTTTCACACTTACGACCGTTATAACATCCCCGTGATCACTTCATCAAAATTCGGATGTTTGGCAGCTGCCTCATATTTATGACGGTCAGAATTACGTGATCCCCTTTGGCGGGCTTCTGACAAGCAAACTCAATGGAGAAGCCGGATTCACTTAACGACCACCTGACTAATTAATTAACAATCACAACAATTCAGTTAACAACTCTGGCAAAGAAGATCGTCCAATAGGCCCAGACAGCTGTCTTGCTTGAGCCACAGAAATTTGGGGCTCAATTTATAGTCATAAGTCGAGGACTCCCTGCGTATGTTTTTTGTAGTGACATAACAGGAATACGCCTGCACTGGATAAAATGCTAAACTTATAGGAAATAATTGTGTACACCCACTGGCGGGTTTTTCAGCTTTTCTGATCAGAATCTCCAGGCCCCTTAAAGCTTTGACAAAATTTCCATCCTTTCGACACAAGAACCTCCTAACCAGACAATCAAGGTTGTCAAAATCCTAACCAGCAAGACATTTGTAAAGTGAGTTGTGCCTCATTTTATGACCTTTCTTGCCACCGTCGTTAAGCAAATCCCTGCTGTTGTTAAGTAAGTGATCCTGTTTTTAAGTGAACCCGGCTTCCCCCGTGGACTTCCCTTGTCAGAAGGATGCAAAAGGGGATCATGTGACCCCCCGGACACTGCGACCGTCATAAATGCGAGCCAGTTGCCAAACGGTCTGAATTTGGATCACAGAATCATAATATAGAATAAAATAGAAGAGAAGAGAAAAAAGAAGGACGGAGAAAAGAAGGAAGAGAAGAGAAGAGAAGAGAAGAGAAGAGAAGAGAAGAGAAGAGAAGAGAAGAGAAGAGAAGATACAGAATGGAATGGAATGGAATGGAATAGATATAGAATAGAATAGAGTAGAGGATAAGAATAGAATAGAATAGAATAGAATAGAATAGAATAGAATAGAATAGAATAGGGAATAGGGAATAGGGAATAGGGAATAGGGAATAGAATAGAATAGAATAGAATAGAATAGAATAGAATAAGGAATAAGGAATAAGGAATAAGGAATAAGAATAGAATAGAATAGAATAGAATAGAATAGAATAGAATAGAATAGAATAGAATAGAATAGAATATGGAATGGAATGGAATGGAATGGAATGGAATAGGATAGGATAGGATAGGATAGGATAGGATAGGATAGGATAGGATAGGATAGGAACAGAATAAGAGAAGGGAAGGGAAGAAAATAGCTTTATTGTCACTTTGAATGTCCACTAATGGGCATGCATTAAAATAAAATATCATTGTATACAGTTCTCAAAGACACACCACTCCAATATTCTCTACTTAACTATAACAGAATAAATAAATAAATAAATAAATCCAAAAGTATGCATTATATCCATATATACCATATTACATGACGCAGAGAAACAACGCGGTCTACTTCGGATGTATTCATGCCCACGGAGAGAGAAACGAATCACAATGATCCTAAATATAAATGACCGTCTTAAGTCTCTTTTTTTTTTAGTGACCTTGTAACTTCCAAATGGTCACTAATAGTTGTAAGACGAGGACTAGTCTAAAAGTCTTCAGGGGTTAAACGCCACCTTTCTACTGGGGATGAATTGCTATTTTCCTTTCTTTGATGATCAGGGCTTCAAAAGAAGAATATCCAGGGAAGATGTCCTCCTTCTTGGGGGAAGTATCAGGAACCTATGGATTTCTTGTCCGTGTTAATCACTGATTTTTTCTCTCCTGGCACTCCAGTTAACTCAATAAATAGAAATCGAACGGTTTCCTTCCTTTGTCCCTGTCCGGCTTTTAAAATATTTTCTCCTCCGATTCAAGAGAGATTTTTGCAAAGTTCAGTGCATGTCTGTCTCCCTAGAAATCCATAGAACAAGATCTGACTCTTTTTATCTCTCCCTCTCCCTGCAAAGTGAGGTCAAGAAGGAGCCATGTAATCTTTTCTGTTGCTTCTCTGTACTTTTTTTTTTTTTTTTTAGGCTTAATATCCAGAATTGAATTTGCCAGTTTAGGGTTTTCAGGCAGGATCTCCTGTTTGCACCCCTTCCTCACTTTTTATTATTCTGTCTCTCTGTTTTGTTCTGTTCTGTTCTGTTCTATTCTATTTTTTCTTCTATCTTCTCTTCTCTTCTCTTCTCTTCTATTTTCTCTTCTCTTCTATTTTCTATTCTCATCTATTTCTATTCTATTCTATTTTCTATTATATTCTTTTATTTCTCCTCTTCCATTCCATTCCATATTTTCTATTCTATTCTATTCCTTATTCTGTTCTGTTCTGTTTCTTATTCTGTTCTGTTCTCTAATCTTTATTCTATTCTGTATTCTCTTCTCATCAATTTCTTTTCTCTTCTCTTTTACCTTCTGTTTCTCTTTTCTTCTATTCCATTCCATATTTTCTATTATATTCTGTCATCTTCTATTGTCTTCTATTCTATTACCTTCTATTATCTTCTTTTCTTCCATTCTATTCTATTTTCTCTTCTCTTCTCTTTTATTCTATTCCATTCCATTCCATTCCATATTTTCTATTCTATTCCTTATTCTGTTCTGTTCTATTCTGTATTCTCTATTCAGTATATTCTGTTATATTCTATTCTACTTTATTATTCCATTTTATTATTTTACTTTATTTTTATTAAAGGTGGTCCTTGACTTACGACCACAATTGAGCCTAAAATTTCTGTTGTTAAGTGAAACATTTGTTAACTGAGTTTTGCCTCATTTTATGACTTTTCTTGTCTGGATTATGAAGGGAATCTCTGCAGTTTGTTAAGTTAGTAACCCGGTCGTTAAGGGAATCTGGCTTCTCATTGATTTTCCTCATCAGAAGGTCTTAAAAGGGGATCATAATTACCCACATAACTATGAGAGAATTGCCAAGCATCTGAATTTTGATTGGAGGTGGCCATGGGAATGTTGCAACAGTCATAAGTGTGAAAATATGTCATTTTTTTTTCAATGCCGTTGTAATTTTGAATAGTCACTCAGTGAACTGTTGTAAGTCAAAGGCCACCCGTAACTTTTCTGCTTCTTTATATTTTTGCAAGAAAAACAAACAAACATGGAAGATCATCTTTAGGGAATGGGAACAATTAGAAATTTTTCTTTCTTGCCCTAGGAATTCTGATCAACCTGAGTTTAAGTGTTGTGTGAACGCAGCCACTTAGCATCCGAACCAGAGGCAATGATGCAAATTTTGCATCTGCTAGTCCAGCAAATAAGAGCGGAATGGCTTAAATAACCAGAGGAATTTTCTGCTGAGAATTCAAGATTGTCTGCTTGTATCAGAGTTGTTGATGGGACTTTGCTGCTTTCTTTAAAAAACAACAACAATAATAATAATCCTAGCTAAAAGTCAATTTCCAGAGACAAGACATCCCCCTGTTTTCAGCGATGTTGGCAGAGGGAAAAAAATGGCCAGAAGTGTAGAGCAAAGACAAGGGTACTAACTCTGTATCTGTGTGTAAGATTTTGCAAAGTGTACCAAACATGGTTGTGCATTGCTACATTTGTTGAACTTTGTGGAAATTTCTGTGCCATCCCTGGCTGTACCAATTGGATAGCTGCCACGCTGGGAAATTCATATTTCAGACAAAAGACGCTAAAAACAAAATTTTGGAGGCTGTTGTGGAAACGAAAGAGAGGGGTTTTGTTATTTAATTTACACAGCTGGTCCTCGATTTACAACCATCCTTGCATTAGGGTTCGTGACCGTGTGAAGTCATAAAACAAGGCAACTGTTATATGAATCCCGGTGACTGTTAATTCGCGTAACAACAATGCGATTCACTTAACAATCATGTAATTCAATGATTGTTTAAGTGAATTGCATCATTGTTAAGCGAATCACATGGCTGTCAAGCGAATCGTGTGGTTGTTAAGTGAATCATGTGGTCATTAAGTGAGTCCAACTCCCCCCATTCATTTTTTGCTTTTGTCAGAAGCTTTTGAGGAAGGTTTATTCCGACTGAGAGATGCTACAAACACATTGTAGATGTATCCACATTGTGGCTCTCTGATTGTGGGATGTGCGATGTCATCATGCTCACGATCGTTACATTTTCCAAGGCTATTTTAACTTTTAAACCATTGTTAAGCAAACGGTCGTAAATCAAGAACTGCCTGTATAGTCACCCATCGTGCAGGAAAATGAATGGAGATGCCTGTCCCTTCTTGAAATCCTTCAGGTAGTGCTCAACTTACGACCGTTTGTTTAGTGACCATTCAAAGTTACAAAGGCACTGGAAAAAAGGAAGTTCTCACCGTTTTTCACACTTATGACCATTGCAGCGTTCCCCGCGGTCACGTGATTAAAAATTCAAACGCTTGGCCACTGACTCATATTTATGACGATCGCATTGTTCCCGGGGTCACGTGATCCCCTTTTGTGAGCAAAGTCAATGGGGGAAGCCGGATTCACTTAACGACTGTGTGGCTCACTTAACAAACTGTCTTCCTTAGCAATGGAAATTTGGGCGGTAGTAAGTCGGGGATTGCCTGCATCTTCGTGTGATCTGTGACGCTAGATAAAGGATCCAATTTTTTAACTCAGGAAAAAATTATCATATATAATCAAGACAATCACGTAAATGTTCACAAGAACAGAGAACGGGGGAGAAAAGTGAATAAAATAGAGCAAAATGACGGTATAAAACTCCTGATTGCTGTTTTTCTCCATCACATTCCCCTTCATCCTATCCTCAGAATGTGGAGGGGGAGGCTTCACAAAATGTCTGATCTCATCAAGTCAAATAACCTTTTCTAAGAAAAGAAAAATCAAAGACTGTGAATTTAAAAAAAAAAAGTTGAGAAAAAGTGGCTCTATAGAACGTAGACCCTATAAAACCTAAACGTATAAAACTTTTTAAAAACCGAGAAAAAAAGAAAAGAAAAGAATTGCATAAAATACAGTAGAAAACATTTAGAAGTATGAAAGAAAGATAGGTAGACAGACAGACAGACAGACAGACAGACAAACAGATATAGATGATAGATATAGACAGAAGACAGACAGATAGATGATAGATAGATGATAGATAGATAGATAGATAGATAGATAGATAGATAGATAGATAGATAGATATGGGGAGAGAGAGAGAGAGAGAAAATAGATAGGTAGAGAAATAGATAAAATAGACAGATAGATGATAGATATAGATAGATAGATAGATGATAGACAGACAGACAGATGAATACAAATATCATATAATATATACATATACTATATATATATATATATATATATATATATATATATATATATATATATATATATATATATATATATATGTTTTCTTAAGTTTTGCGGTACTTACATGTATGGTGTTCGGCTTGGTTCGGGTATTTTCCCACGTCATTGTAGTTCTTTTAAAGTTGTAGCAACGTTTCAGCAGAATCCCATCTGCCATCATCAGGCTTCTGTATTGTGTCCGTCTGTGAGTCAGACTTTTATATATATATATTTTATATATATAGACTTTTACATATATATATGTATATATATATATGTATGTATGTATGTATGTATGTATGTATGTATCTATGTAAAGTAGGATTGAGCACAATAAGAATACAGTAGAATTAAAGAAACAGAGGAAAAATAATGTCTTCTTTCCAAGATTTTAGGAAACTTTATAGTTTCCTAGGGAAATCCCCGCAGTTAGAAACTTAGCCGCTCGAATCGTTGGAACTTGGATCCCCGATCTCTGATCTGCAGAAAATTTGCAGAATAAAAGGGTGTCCTTATCGCAGAGCCAAGAACTGATCTGAGGGCAGCCAGGAGGAAGCATCGGGTCAGAAAAGTCAAAATGGTTGCCACAAAGATTGGATGGCACGATTGCAGCCGCCATTTTGCCTTTTTTTTTTGACCGGCCTCCTATAAGAGACTAAGGATCTTTGCCGGGTGGCAGATTCTCTTATTTTCCTGTTTGCCCAAATGTTGATCCAGTAACTCGCCATGGTTGGATCCTGGGTTAGACCAGCATCAGCGCAAGGGACAAGCGTGTGAATCTCAGTTCCGTGCAATTGCACACCTCCAAATATTGTTGCTCTTGTGCACAAGAGTTGCAGCCACCTTATATTTACAGAACATAAGAGATTTTTCTTCTGCCTTGTTTAGGGATTAACAAAGATTTCCCTACTGTAAATAACCATCCGTTGCGGCTAACCAACAGGGCTGCTGTACGGCTGTGATCTGTGTGTTTGTGTGTGTGTGTGTTTCTGTGTTGTGATGTGTGGTCTTGTCTGGGGTCTTGCTGTCTTCCAGCTAATCAAACCCCTTGAAAAATCACAGCTGATTTTTTGGGGTATAAAAAGATAACAAAGCCGTCACGCCTTGCAGGGGTGTTGCAGAGACAGGAGAGCAGGCACAGGGTTGCGGGTGAAGCCCTGCTCCTTTTAACCACCGGATGACGGTGAGTTCTAGTCCCGCCTTAGGCACGAAAGCTAGGTGGGTGACTTTGGGCCAATGCTTCTGTCTCAGCGCAACCTATCTCACAGGGTTGTTGATATAGCTAAAACAGCAGGGAGAAGGGGTAGTAGGTATGTCTGCTACTTTGAGTTATTTATTTATAAAAATAATAAGGGTGTCATAAATAAATAAATAAATAAATAAATAGGGAGGGAGGGAAAGAAGGAGGAAGGGAGAAAGTGAGCGAAGGAAGGAGGGAGGAGAAAGAAAGGAAGAAAAAAAAAGAAGGAAGGAAGGAAGGTGGGAGGGAGAGAGGAAAGGAAGAAAGAAAACATGAAAGAAAAAGAAGAAGGAAGGAAGGAGGGAGGGAAGAAGAAGAAAGGAAGAGAGAAAGGAAGGGAGGAGTGAGAGAGGGAGGAAGAAGAGGGAGGAGGGAGGGAGAAGAAAGGAAGGAGAGATGGAAGGAGAAGGAAGGAAGGAAGGAGAGTGGGAGGGAAAGGAGGGTGGAAAGAAAGTGAAAGGAAGGAAGTATGGATAGTGGGAGGGAGAGAGGAAAGAAGAGAGGGAGAAGAGAAGGAACAAGGAAAGAAAAAGAAAAGGAAGTGAAAGAGGGAGGAAGAGAGAAACAAGAGGGAGGAGTGAAGGAGGAAAGGAGGAAGGAAAAAAAGAGGGAGGGAGGGAGGAATGAGATGGAGGAGAGAAGGACGGTGGGAGGAATGAACATGAAAGAGGAACTAAGGAAAGGGGAGGAGAGAAAACTGGAAGGAAGGAAGGAAGGAAGGAAGGAAGGAAGGAAGGAAGGAAGGAAGGAAGGAAGGAAGGAAGGAAGGGAGGGAGGGAGGGAGGGAGTTCCACATTTGCACTCTCATTCCACAACCAGAGGCTCAGCGCCAGGGACACAAAGGCCCCCCTGGGGCTGAGAGTGCAGCTCAAGCTGCTGCCACCACCAGATACTCCTCTCTTCCTGCCCCCCTGACATCACATCACATGCCGGCTGGTTGTGTTGACAAAACAAATGACCCGGCATCAAACTCCGGTGTTGTTAGTTCACACAGATCTGTGCCTGAGGCCCGCATAATGCGCTCCAGATATGCAACGGTCCAGATTCTCCCAAAAACCGGTTTCCCAGGACTGTGGAGGTCGGATTCGGTGAAACCATGAACCAAATGCATGGTTTTTTTTTTAAAATGCAGGTACTCCTCGACTTGCAACAGTCACGTTTAGTGACCGTTCAAAGTTACAATGGTCCGGAAAAAAAGTGACTTAGGGCCATTTCCCCGCACTTATAACCAGCATTAGAGTATTCCCCACGGTCACGTGGACAAATGCATGGAAACTGATTCGTATTTATGACGGTCGCATTGTCCCAGGGTTACATGATCCCCTTTTGAGAACTCCTCACAAGCCATAAAGGGGAAGTTTGATTTGCTTAACAACTGTGTTACTAATTTCACAACTGCAGGGATTCACTTAATGACTGGCAAGAATGGTCGTAAAATGAGGACAAATTCACTTAACAACTTCCTTGCTTAGCAACAGAAATTTTGGGTTCAATTATGTTCATGTTAAGGATTATCTGAAGATGAGGTCTTTAGGGAGGAAGGGAGGGAGACCATAGATAGATAGAGGTAGATGATAGATAGATAGATAGATAGATAGATAGATAGATAGATAGATAGATAGATAGATAGATAGATAGATAGATAGATAGAGATAGATAGATAGATAGATAGATAGATAGATAGATAGATAGATAGATAGATAGATGATACAGAGATGATACAGAGAGAGAGATGATAGACAGATAGAGATAGATGGTTAGATAAATAGAGAGAGAATGCTAGATGGATAAATAGAGAGATGATAGAGAATGATAGATGATAGAGAGAGAGAAATGATATAGATGGATAAATAGAGAAAGGCAGAAATGATAGACAGAGATATATGGATAGATAAATAGAAAGAGATGATAAAGATAGATAGATAGATAGATAGATAGATAGATAGATAGATAGATAGATAGATAGATGATACAGAGAGAGAGATGATAGACAGATAGAGATAGATGGTTAGATAAATAGAGAGAGAATGCTAGATGGATAAATAGAGAGATGATAGAGAATGATAGATGATAGAGAGAGAGAGAGAAATGATATAGATGGATAAATAGAGAAAGGCAGAAATGATAGACAGAGATATATGGATAGATAAATAGAAAGAGATGATATAGGTAGATAGATAGGTAGGTAGGTAGGTAGGTAGATCTTATGACCACAATTAACTACGAATTGAATACAGTGGTCATTAAATGAATGGTTGTAAAATCTCCCTCTCTCCCTCCCTCCCTCCCTCCCTCCCTCCCTCCTTCCCTTCCCTTCCTGTTCTTGTTTTTGTATGAAACGTTGGGGTTTTCACTGCAAAATCCATAAATCAACTACTTTCTGGAGGTTCATGGACTGCACCATAGATGCAAACTGGGAGCGGCGTAACCAAACCAGTGCAGTCCAGTATCCCTCGTACTGGCCTGTTTTGAATCACTGCAGTCATTAAGTTAGTCACAAAGTTGTTAAGTGAATCCAACTTCCCCATGGACTTTCCTTTTCAGAAGGTCACAAAAGGGGATCACGGGACCCCAGGAACACTGCAAACGTCATAAATACGAGTCAGTTGCCAAGCGGCAGAATTTTGATCGCATGACAATGGAGATGCTGGAAAGATCGTAACTGTGAAAAACGGTCCTAAGTCCCTTTTTTCAGTGGCGTCATAACTTCAAATGGTCACTAAACAAATGGTTGGAAGTCGGGAACTACCTGAAACAGGTCTCGGCTCTGCAGTCTAGATGCCCTCTAGGGCCCCAGCAGGTCCTCCTTCTTTGTCGTTTGGATCCTTGAGCCCAGCCTTATGGAAAGGGAATCTTTAGGGTGTAGGCAACGCCTTTTCTTAGAGAGCTTCGAGAAAGGAGGAAGGAAGGTTGAATTTCTTCGATCAATTGGAAAATGAGCGGCTCATTCTGGCTGTCTTTTTAAAACACCTGTCCGTCTCTCCGAGGCAGGTTCAAGGTACAGGTGGCACCAGGTAAGGGAGAAAGAGGGGCAGGTAACCAGGGTTCAAGACACCAAGGAGCAACGGTATCTTTTAGCCCAGAGGCTGAATCAGCACTTTGCAAAGCAAGAAGCGATAAGAAGAGATTAAAAAATCAGCAGATCAGCAGAATCAGCTCTAAAAAGAAGTTACATCAGTATAATGTAGCCATCCTGGCTAGCCTGCCTTTAATTTTTATTTCATTTTAATGCATCGCATTGCACTTCTATTTCATTTTATTTCACTGCATGGCATGGCGTTGCTATTTATTTTATTTTGGTTTTTATATTTTTATTTATTTTATATTTTATTATTTTCCTTTATTTGGTTTTAACTTATCTTAATTTTTTGTTTACTTTATGATTTATTTCCTTTCCTTTCTGTTTTCTGATTTTTTTTAATTTTCTTCATTTCATTTTATTGTTATTTTATTATCCTCTTTCCTTATTTTATTTTACGGTTTATTTCATCTCATTTCATTTCACCGTGTTTTTATTATTTTATTTCATAATATTATTTATTTCATTCCAATTCAATTTATCATTTATTGTTTTATTATTCTAATTTATTCTGATTATTAATTTGATTTGTTAAAACAGCTTGCCTCCACAAAATCTCAGAGACCCAAGGCCATTTGGGGACTTCCTCTGTGCCATAATTCCCAGCACAGAATGCTTACCAACTTTGTATAGTCCATCTAAAACAACCTTTTTTAACCTTGACAACTAAGAGGGGAGGACTTCAACTCCCAGAATCCCTCAGCCAGCATTAACAACTGTGGTGCTTTACTTAACTACTTTCAAAAAAAAAGATTGTATAAGTTTTGCTGGCTGAGGAATTCTGGGAATTGAAGTCTACAAGTCTTAAAGTGGGGCAAGGTTGGAGACCCCTGGTATAAACAGTCCCGGTGAACGGTCAGCTCGCTTAGGAATAGAATTTCTGCTGCTGATTGTGGTCGTAAGTCGAGGATCAAGTACATTTTGCTTATTCGATTGAGTAGATCTCCTCTCTCGATTTATCGTGGTTTCTGATCAGGTCAAGCCGTGAGAACAAGGATAGTTAAAGTATTTCTCCCCAGCAGAGCCTAACAGGCAGCCGATATATAAATCTTTTCGTTGCTGTGACACCACAAAAGTGGCTTTGATCCAAGAGTTTTACATCTGGGAAATTTAATGCTTGGACGTCTTTGCGGGGAGAATCTAGTTTGGGGTAGCAGAAAGTGCCCCATTCTCAGCCATTTCTTGCTTTAAAAAGCCTAGGTGAATTTTTGACAATTCCTGAGTTTGTTTGTTTTTTTTTTAAAAAAAAACCTCTTGAAAAATTGAAATTAAGATGAATAAAATGTAAAAAGAACCATTCTGATTTGCAAATTTAAAACGTAAAAAAAAAAGTGACATAAAAATAAGTAAAATGTAAGAACGCTCATCCTGTGGCAGAAATTTAAAGTTTTTTTAAAAAAAGTGAAATAAAAATAAATAAAATATAATAGTACTTAATAATAATAGATAAATGAATGGAAAAGAAACAAAAATGAATAAATACATAAATAAACTCAGAGGGAAGATTTCATGACCACTCAAGTCTTTTTTTCCTGTTGTCAGTTTTCTATCTTTCTATTGCTTAAAGTCAAAATTGCAAACCGGAAAAACACAAAATGGTAAATTGCTCCATTTTTTCATAAATACAGGTTGTCCTCGACTTACAACTGCATTTGGGAGCATAATAATTCCTGTTGCTAAGCGAGTTGGTGCGAAGTGAGCCTCATCCAATGTTTGCTACCTTTTTTGTTTGTTTGTTTTTTTGGTTTTTTTGCCACGATGGGTTAAGCGAATCCCTGCCATTGTTAAGTGAATCACACGGTCGTTAAGCGAATCCGGCTCCTCCCATTGACTTCACTTGACCGGGAGCCGGCTGGGTAGCTTGATCACATGACTTTCAGGATAGCCACAATGGTTGCCCCCGAATTTAGTTCCTGCAACTGTGAGGATGTTGCCGTGGTCATAAGTGCGAGGACTGGTCGTAAGTATGAGGACAGGTCGTAAATCCCTTTTTTCCCCTCTCCACGATCACTAAACGAACGGTTGTAAGTCGAGGACTACCTGTATGGGCGTCTCTGGGAGCATTTTAGCTCGATTCCAAAATAAATTACTCTGGCACAGACTTGGAGCATGGAGGAATGTGGCAACAGCAGACGTCCTCCAGCGACATAACTCCGAAACCTGACCCCGGGCGGAAAGTTGACGGAATTCGAATCACTCCAGGCCTTCACAACCTGGTCTGTCTCGCCGCCAGAACAAATAAATCTTCTGATGGCTGGAACGGTTTTCTCCCCTCCGAACGGGAGGAAAGCGCCAGGGAACAGCCAGAGCAACGCGGGCACGTCAAGAATGCGCCCATGTTCTTGGCAAGGATGGGCCGCTGTGCAGGTTTTGTGTGTGTGTGTGTGGGGGGTCCTGCAAGGTGTGCAAGCCGTGGGGAAGAATTCCTGGGCAGGTCCCGAGGACAGTGCTGGAGATATTCAGTGGTCCTCGACTTTATGACCGTTCGTTTAGTGACGGTTCAAAGTGGCAATCGCACTGGGGGGGGAAAGGGGGGGGACTTAAGGTTGGGCCTTTCACTTAATGACTGTTACGACATCCTTGCACTTAATGACTGTTGCAATGTCCTTGCAGTTTGAGGCAGTCCTCGACTTACAACGGTTCGCTGAGTGAAGTTACAACAGCACCGAAAAAAGGGACGTGGCCATTTTGCACGCTTAATGGCTCTTTGCATTTATCCCCCTGGTCACATAGTGGCAGAAATTCAGACACTTGGCAACTGATTCGAATTTATGACAGTTGCAGCGTCCCGCGATCCCCTTTTGCGACCTTCCGACGCGCGAAGACAAATGGGGCAGCCGGATTGGCTTCAGGGCTGCTTGATTCATTTAACGACTGCAGGGATTCACTTAACAACCGTGTTCAAATAAGGTTGTGAAATCAGGCCTGACTCGCTTAAGAGCCGTCTTGCTTAGCCATGGAAATGTTGGCCCTGATTGTGGTCGTACGTTGAGGACTAACTATAAGGCCTTTTGTCAAAGACTGGAAATCACTTATGAGTCTTTGGCTGATAATGAGGGGAAACGAATAGGTGATTTATTGGGTGCTGATTAAAAAATGGTGGAATATGAAAAGGAAAGAAGTATGATATAACTTTATAGAGGGAGGTGCAATAGGAAGTGTGGACTTCAATTCCCAGAATTCCCAGCCAGCATGCATGGATTTCAACACCCAGAATTCCCCAGTTAGCTTGAGTGGACTTCAATTCCCAGAATGCCTCAGCCATGCATGGATTTCATCACCCAGAATTCCCCAGTTAGCTTGAGTGGATTTCAATTCCCAGAATGCCTCAGTCATGCATGGACTTCAACTCCCAGAATTCCCAGCCAGCATGCATGGATTTCAACATCCAGAATTCCCAGCCAGCTTTCAGGGACTTCAACTCCCAGAATTCCCAGCCAGCATGCAGGGACTTCAACTCCCAGAATTCCCAGCCAGCTTGCAGGGACTTCAACTCCCAGAATTCCCAGCCAGCTTGCAGGGACTTCAACTCCCAGAATTCCCAGCCAGCATGCAGGGACTTCAACTCCCAGAATTCCCAGCCAGCATGTAGGGACTTCAACTCCCAGAATTCCCAGCCAGCATGCAGGGACTTCACAGCCAGAATTCCTTAGTCATTCATGGATTTCATCACTCAGAATTCCCCAGTTAGCTTGTGTGGACTTCAATTCCCAGAATGCCTCAGTCATGCGTGGACTTCAACTCCCAGAAGTGACCCTGCTGCCAGGAGAATTCTGGGCGTTGAAGTTCGCTCATCTTAAAGTGGCCAAGCTTGAGAAACCCTGATCCAGACTGTCCTCCCTCTGTGACGGACAGTATCCAGGAGATGACAACCTCCGGAGGCCTTCAAGGTGATCTCGCGGGGCCTTCCAGAGGTCACACCTGGTTCGAGACCAGAGATCCTTCGCTCCCTGCTATGCCTTCTGGGAAATCTCCTCGGCTGGACTTCCTCCCTCACCCAGAGTTGGCTGGAGGGCTGCCTGCCTGCGCTAGATTCCCCTACTCTCTTCGGTGTCATGCACACACCCAGAGGAGAAGACATCGAGGCACACCTGGTGGGTCGGGTGCCACCCCCAAAGGACGCCCCCTCCCCCACTCTGGACCCACAAAATGGGTCAGCTTTTTCTGCCCGGCCAGAGCAAAACGCTTCACCCAGGGGTGGGATTCTACCAGTTTGCACCTATTTGCTAGAACCGGTTGTTAACATTCTAAGCAGTTCATTATTAGAAGAAATTACTGGCCTAATCCTGTAAGGAAGGCAGGAAGGAAACATTCTGGTGTTGCTTATAGAAACTGCCTCTCCATTAACCCTTATTACATTCTTGGACTTCCTGTCTCAGGAACGTCTCTGGAGTTTTTTCCCCCTCCTTTGCTGGTACTTTGCTTGTGTGGAGGGACCATTCAAAGTTACAATGGCACTGAAAAATGTGACTTATGACCATTTTTCACACTTACGGCTGTTGCAGCATCCCCAGAGTCATGAGACGCCAGACGAGGAGATGCGTGCCTCGATGTGAGTGATAGTGAGTTGGCCACGCCCAGCCAGTCACATGACCACCAAGCCACGTCCACCAAGTCACATGACCACCAAGCCACGCCCACAGCACTGGTTGTTAAAAAATTGAATCCCACCCCTGCCTTCGCCCCTTAAGGAATGGGAGGAGGGGGCAACCCAGGATGGGGGTGCAGGTGCACTTCGACATGGATCTTCTGGCTACTACCATCCCCACTCCTCCTCCCCCAGCCACCTGGTCTTGAGAATCTGTGTCTGCTCTTGGCGCGGGGCTGCTGTTCCCCGGCGGTTCCATCAGAATAGGGCTGGAAGGGAGCCTCGGAGGTCATCTAGTCCAGCCCCCTGCTCGAGCAGGAGTCCCTTAACAGAATGACAGGGTTGGAAGGGACCTTGGAGGTTATCTAGTCCAACCCCCTGGTCAAGCAGGAGTCCCTTAACAGAATGACAGGGTTGGAAGGGACCTTGGAGGTGATCCAGTCCAACCCCCTCCTTGAGCAGGAGACCCTTACAGAATCATAGAATGGCAGAATTGGAAGGGACTTTAAAGGTCATCTAATCCAACTCAAGAAGGAGACCCAGAGGTGGGTCTTCAGCAGGTTCTGACCAGTTCTGGAGAACCGGAAGCGGAAATTTTGAATAGTTCGGAGATCCGGCAAATCCCACCTCTGACTGGAGATTTTACAGTCTCCTTCCCTGCCACGTCCACCAGCCACGCCTAGAGAACCGGGTGGTAAACGATTTTGAATCCCACCACTGAGGAGCCCCTATATATACCAGTGGTGAGATTCAATTTTTTTTTTACTACCACTTCTGTGAGTGTTGCATGGTTTGGTGGGCACGGCTGGGGAAGGATATCCTGCAAAATCCCCCTTCCCTCCCCACCCCACCAACCTGCTTTCCAGCTCCGTTCTCCTGTGCAGGGCAACCAAAGGAGACCCAGCCGATCAGCTGGGACTCAGTGGGAAGCAGAGAATAGAGGGGGACAGGGCCAGTCAGAGGTGGCATTTGCCAGATCTCCAAACTACTCAAGATTTCCTGGTTCTCCAGAACCGGTCAGAACCGGCTGGACACCCACCTCTGCTATAGACCGTTTCAGATAGATGGCTGTCTGATATTTTCTTTAAAAAACAACTTCCAGGCACCTACAAATTCTGAAGATTAGCAAAAATGACTTTTAAATTAGGCCTTGGGTAGCCAGAGGGGCACATATGGTTTCAATGGTTTCGTAGGGGATATTTATGTGCTCACGTACACGCATGTGAAATTAATAGATGTGCATGTGTGTTTTCCTCTCTCGCGTTGCACCAGCCCAGAAAAAAACATCTGTTGCACGAACATCGTTAGAATTTCCCAAAGGGGTAATAAAAGAACCTTTTGCTGTTTGGGAAAGCCAGGGTAAGCACATGTTGTCCTCCACTTATAACCATTCATTTAGTGACCCTTCGAAGTTACAACGGCAGTGGGAAAAGTGAATTACGGCTGTTTTCCACACTTACGACCATTGCAGCCTCTCCATCTCACGCCATCAAAAGGCAGGCGCTTGGCAACTGACTCCTTCCTATGATGGGGTCTCCGTGTCCTGGAGTTACGCGATCCCCTTTTGCGACCTTCTAACGAGCAGGGAGCCAGATTCACTTAACGCAATCGTATGACTCACTTAGCAACTGCAGGTAACCGTGGGAAGAGAGGTCGCAGAAGGGGGGTGGTGGCGAAACTCACTTAGCAACCTAAGTCTCGTTTAGAAGTGGAAATTTTTGGGCTCCATTGCACGTCATAAGTCGAGGACTTCTCTGGATACGAGAGTTGAATCTACCTCAATGCCATTTGACTCTGTTTCTGATGCCCTGTTATGGAGACACCCCAACCAGAAAGCAACGTCGTAAATATTCTTCTGGCGTTATTTTCCTCCACTTGCCTGACCCCAAATTCTCTCTTGTTCTCCTCCGACGTTGTCAGGCCAAGGACGAAAAGCGCCTGGAACGGTGAAATCCTTTTTTTTTTTTGTTAATTTCCTCTGCCGATTCTGACAGAGATGTGGGTTTTTCATCAGGATCCAATTTAAACTACCCTGGGGGTCACAAGAGACAATCCCAAGTTCTCGTCTTCCACAAAAAAACCTATTGCAGGTGATTCTCCTCTTAGGATCATCTCCTCGGCCTTTGCGTTCGTCAAAATGATCAGATGTCAAGTTCACGCCAAACCTCGGAGGGGAATAAGTACACGGCGGTGGTTCACTTAACAACGGGGACCAGGAAGTTCGCAAAATAGGGCAAAACTCACTTAACCAAGGTCACGCTCAGCGAAGGAAATTTTTGCCTTCAGTTGTGGTCGTAAGTCGAGGAGCAATTCCCTTCTTCCCATTTCAAACAGAGTGGAGGGGAACCCCTTGAAATGGGAAGTGTTTTTTTCACCCTAAAGAACCGGTTTTTGTTTTTATTTTTATTTTCCTTTAATGAAAGCCAAAATGGAAAAACGGTGAAGAATGAGCCGGATCTGGGGAAAGTGGGAGGTGAGAGAGGTGAAGCCATTAATTTATTTGCAGCAAGAATTTATTTTTATTTTTTTTCAAGGAGGCCTGAGTTTTAAAACGCTTCTGGCCAGAAGGTGCCGGGTGAATTTTAAACAGGGATGCAGCACACAAGGATTTGGGAGGCTCAAGTAGGAGGTGAATTACAAAATGGAGTGGTGGTGGGTTGTTGTTGTTTTTTGGCACTTGGAAAATTGCAGAAATCAAAGGTGTGCAGGGTTTTTTCAGAGTTGGCAACTGGGACTCCCAGAATGGTTTAAGATGGGTGGATTTTAACTCTCAGAATTGCAGCTGCTGGCAGGAGAATTCTGGGAAGTGAAGTCCCTTCCCCTTTTCCTTTCTCCTTCCCCTTTTCCTTCCTTCCTTGCCCCCCCTCTCTCTCCCTTCCTCCCTCCCCTTCCTTCCTGCCTGTCTGCCTGCGTTCATTCATCATTCATTCATCCCTCTCTCCTTCTTCTTTCAGCCTCTTTCTTTTCATTTCAATTTGATTCGATCCCATTCTACTCCATCCCTTCTTTTTCCTTCCTTCCTTCCCTCCTTCAGTCATCTTCCTCCTTCCTTCCTTTCCTCCTTTATCATTCCTTCCTTCATCCATTCTTTCCTTCCATCTGTAATACTACTTCCCTTTCCTTTCCTTTCTTCCTTCTTTCATCTTCCTTCTTTCCTTCCCTCCCACCAGCTCCCTCATCTTCCTTCCTTCTTTTCCCTCGCCCTAACTCTTCAAAACTGGTTTTTCAACCTTACTGGTTAGAGATGCTGGTTGGAGAATTCTGGGGATTTAAGTCCACGCTTCCTAAGTTTCCGATGTTTAAGAAAGAGGAATCTATAATGAGTTTGCTTCTTTTAATTTCCTTTGGAGAAATTCTGGGAAGACAATATGACAAGATTCACATAACAACAACCCGCTTCTTTAACAACCAAAAGCCTGCCCCCATATTTGCTTGTATGCCGAGAACCACCTGTGCCTGCAATTACAACCACAATTAAAAAAACAAAAAACTACTATTAAAATTCACACAGGAGATTGTGCAAAGTGGTTTTTGTTGGCGGTGTGTCAGGCAGTGATGAGTCCAGAGAGTTGTGTGAAAATACAAACTGCCTGAGAGTCTCCTCCCAATGTGTGTGTGTGTGTGTGTGAGTGTCTTTTGTGTGGTGTGGTTGCGTGTGTTGGACCTTGGGGCTGAGAAAGCCTCTTCTTGGCTCCAAAGTTTTGTTACCTGGAAACAATTTGCCAGTTGTGGCCTTTGTGCGTTCCACTTCCCTCCGTGGCCAGGAAGGGCTGGATTTCCCTTTTGGGCTGTTGCAAGAATATATCTCAAGACTTCCTGGTGTCTTTTGGTGTTTTTGGCTTTCTCAAGCGACTTCCTCCTCTCCTGAGGCTGGATCTGAATCCAGGGTTTCACCCGCTTGGCAGCTTTAAGAGGGGGAGGACTTCAACTCCCAGAATCCCCCAGCCAGCAATGCGACGATTTTCTTAACCACTCTGGTAAAGAAGTTTCTAAAATCAGCCTCAACTCAGCGGGGATTCTGCAACGGTCGTAAGGGCGAGGGGACCAGTCTTAAGTGGGTTTTTTTCCATCACGGTCATAACTTCAAATGGCGGCTAAACAAATTGGTCGTAAGTCAGGGATCGCCAGTAGAATAAAAATTCTCCAACACTGGGGAGGTTTGGCTTCGCAGCTGTGTGTGAGTCACTTAACGACTGCAGTGATTCTCTTAACAACCGGGGGGAAAACAGGCGTGAAATTCAGCTTGACTCACAACAACTCCCTTGCCTAGGATAGGAACAGAAATTCTGGGGACAAGCATGGTCGTAAAATGAGGACCACATATTAGGACAGCTGCCTGCAAAATACTCGTAACGCCGTGCAACTTTTAAATTTTTCAAAGGAGAAACTGAGTTAAAGCAACTGGTTGGATTTCAGAATTCTCTGGTCTCAGAACGAGGCTGAACCCCAGCGAAGAGTTAATTACGCCTCCTTTTACTAAGGGTAAAAAATAATGGATTTTTAAATTATTATAGGAATTTCACCCCATCAGTTAAAACCCCCACAAATGTGCCTGATCAGACTGTCATACAAACAGAGGCAATCCTCACACTGAAGTTGTTCAGTGTGTTTTGCCCCATTCTACGACCTTTCTTGCCACAGTCGTTAAGTGAATCACTGCTGTTGTTAAGTGAGTAACACGGTCATTAAGTGAATTTGGCTTTCCCCATTGACTTTGCTTGGCAGAAGGTGGCAAAAGTGGATCACATGACCCCAGGGACACTGCGACCGTCATAAGTATGAATCAGTTGCTAAGCGTCAGAATTTTGATGACGTGACCATGGGGAGGGTGCAACGGTCATAAGTGTGAAAAATGGCCATAAGTCACTTTCTTCAGTGCCATTGTATCTTTGAATGGTCACTAAATGAATGGCTATGTCAAGGAGGAAGGGAGAGAAGGAGGGAGAGAAAAGAAGGAGAAGAAGAAAAAGAAAGGAAGGAAGGAAGGAAAAGAGAAAGAAGGGAGGGAATGAGGGAGGGAGGGAGGGAGAAGAAAGAGAGAAAAAGAAAGAAAAAAGGAAGGAAGGAAAATAAGAAAGAGAAAGAAAGAAAGGGAGGGAGGGAGAAAGGAAGAAGGGAGGGAGAAGAAAGAAAGAAAGAAAGAAAGAAAGAAAGAAAGAAAGAAAGAAAGAAAGAAAGAAAGAAAGAAAGAAAGAAAGAAAGAAAGGGAGGGAGGGAACAGTGACCCCTCTTTCTACTATTTTAAAAAATCACTAAATGAACTGCCATATACAGTATTTAGTTTTAATTTCTTTTTCTGATGTTGCCATCATTTTTGGCACTGGAGTGTGAAAAAATAACCCCAAAATTATACAACTAGGTGGATTATTTTAATTTATTTCTTTTTTTCGTTGTTGCCATCCTATTGGTCCAGAGTGTGAAAAAAACATATTTTCCTGTAGCTGAGATTTATCTACTTTATATGCCCACACAAAACAGGAGAAGGTATTAGCAAGTTAAACAAATAACCTGACAATCATTTTTCCTCCCCAAAATGCTTTCATCTGCAGAAAAAGCCAAAAAACGTGGTTAATGAAAATCTCAATTATATGCAAATTCCATATTATGCCAGAAAGGGTATAATTGGATTTTATTACAGCAATTGGCGAATAACCTATCCCTCTAATCTCCTGTAGCTTTTCTGGCGATATGATGGGGTTGCTTAAACTTTTATTTTTTCCCAGCTTAATAACTCAGAATAATTTATTCCTCCGTATCTCATAGCTGTCACAATTTCAATAAAACGTGGTAGACAAAAATCTAGATCTCAAGATTCTTTTCTGTGATTTAAAAAGACAGGAAGTGGATAGATAGATAGATAGATAGATAGATAGATAGATAGATAGATAGATAGATAGATAGATAGATGATAAATAGATAGATAGATAGATAGATAGATAGATAGATAGATAGATAGATAGACAGACAGACAGACAGACAGACAGACAGACCTGGACATGCAACCACGAGAGAGAGAGAGAGAGAGAGAGAGAGAGAGAGAGAGAGAGAGAGAGAGAGAGAGAGAGAGTCTACCTGGAATCTGCAGGTGACAACCGGCTGAAGGCTGTTCTAATGAGCCCAGATTGGGCTGGCTGGGAGGGACAATGGAGGCAGCCGTCAAGCCAGACGGCCAGATCTCAGGAATGCTTACCCGGAGGTCACGGGTTCAATTCCCGCTGGGGAGGGTGACTGAAAGCCATTGTCCTTCAAACAGCTGTGTGGCTCTGGGGCCGGGGCTTCGTTTGCTTCCAGCCCAAAAATGGAAATATAACGCCACCTTGTAAGAATCCAAACAGCCACGGGAGCTTCTTAAATTCCTCCCGGACTCCTTGCTGGTGCCACTGAAGAAGTAAAACAGATTTATTTCATTTCATGGCTTTTGTTTTGTCTTGTCTCATGGTACAGGTAGTCCTCGATTTAGGAGCGCAACAATTTCCATTGCTAAGCGAGGCAGTGGTGAAGTGAGGTTTGCTCCCATTTTTACGACCTTTCTTTCCACAGTTATTAAGTGAATCGCTGCAGGAGTTAAGATAGCCAGACGGTTGTGAATCCCTTAAGTGAATCCCTGCAGTTGTTAGTTGGTCACACGTTGCTAAGTAAATTTAAATATGAGAGAGAGGGAGGGAGGAGAAGGAGAGAAGGAGAGAGAGAGAGAGAGAGAGGAGAGAGAGAGAGAGGGAGGGAGGGAGGGAGGGAGGGAGGAAGGAAGGAAGGAAGGAAGGAAGGAAGGAAGGAGGGAGGGAGGGAGGGAAGTGGGAGGGAGAAAGGAAGGAAGGAGGGAGAGAAGGATGGAAGGAAAGAAAATGAAAGAAAGGGGAAAAAGGAAGGAAGGAGAGGAAGGGAAGGAAGGAAAGAAAGAAAAGAGAGAAAGAAAGAAGAATGAGGAAGGGAGGTGGGAGGGGAGAAAGGAAGGAAGGAGGGAGAGAAGGAAGGAAAGAAAAAGAAAGGGGAAAAAGGAAGGCGGGAGGGAGGGAAGGAAAGAAAGAAAGAAACCACGTCTTTTTGCCAGTTGTTAAGTGAATCACTGCTGTTGTTAAATGAATCCGGCTCTCCACTGCTTGCCAGGCGGTCACAAAAGGGGATCACGTGACCCTGGGACACTGCGACCGTCATAAATGCGAGTCAGTTGTCAAGCATCTGAATTTTGATTCCATGATCACATGGATTCTGTGACGGTTGTAAGTGTGGAAAACACTCATCGTTCCCTTTTTTTCCGTTGCCTTTGCAGTCACTAAACGAACTGTTGTAAGTCGAGGAGCCCCTGCAGAGAGGCCAGGAGTCCCTAGGTTGAAACGTAACAGCACCTTTGTTCCCAGACGTCACTACAACAAGGACCCATGCGTGCCGTTGCGTGCGCATGTGTTTGTGGGGATATAGTGAGACCAACCTAAGTGGCTCCAGATTTGCTTTTCAAGAGAATTTCTCAGGGCCCGAGAAGATCTTTGGGACACGTGCCCAGATTTTGCCTTTTGTGATGTTGTTCCTCCACTGGGGAGGTGGAGGGCTGTTGTCAATTTCGATGTGTGGCATTCCTTTTTGTGATTTGTGTTGGGAACGGCTGCAAGCATAACAAGCAGCAGGCCGAAGCGTTGCAGATGCACACGGATTCATTGCGGCACCTAAATCCTTGTGTGGAAATAAACTTACTGACCGTCCCAAGACACAATGGCACTGACAAAAAGGGATTTAGGACCATTTTGCACACTCATGACCGTTGCAACACACATACACACACACACACACACACACACACACACACACACACACGTGGTCATGTGACGCTTGGCCACTGACTCGTATTTGTGACAGTCACAGGAATCAGGCGATCCCCTCTTGTACATACACACACACACACATATACTCATACATGTGTGTGTGTGTGTGTAATATAACGGCCCTCTGCCCGTCCGTACCCCCAATTTTTAAAGAAGTAATACTATTTGCAGATTATTAATCTGTCACCTCTCTGTTAATGACAATGTAGTGAATGGATAAAACAATAATTTAAACAAGCAAGATAAAAATTTCTGTTGAAACTGTTATTGCAAGGATGAGCGAATGGACTTCTGAGCACCGAATTAATCTGAATTTAACCCCTTGAATCAAATTGTGGGCAGCCATAAACACCGCAGGCCTGGCTCTGTTGGAGCCACTGAATCAGATCAAGGTAATGGATCAAATTCAGCTGGGGATCCAAATCAGATCAGGGTTGATCTGGATCAGTGGTGGGATTCAAAATGTTTTATGGTTGGTTCTGTGGGCATGGTGTGGCTTGGTGGGCGTGGCTTGGTGGGCGTGGCTTGGTGGGCGTGGCAGGGGAAGGATACTGCAAAATCCCCCTCCCCTCCCCACCCCACTCACCTGCTTTCCAGCTCCGTTTTCCAGCGCAGGGCAACGAAAGAAAACCCAGGCAATCAAACGCCCCTGGCATTTAGCTTCTCATTTATTTTATATACACGCCTTTCTTTTTCCATTGTGTTTTATGTAGCTAACAAGCTAACACTGACACGGAGAATGGGAGGAGGAGGAGGAGGAGGAGGAGGAGGAGGAGGAGGAGGAGGAGGTGGAGGAGGAGGAGGAGGAGGAGGAGGAGGAGGAGGAGGAGGAGGACAACGACTATGAGTCCTTAGTGCTCTCTGAGCTGGGTAGTTTTCTTGCAGACGTTTCATGACCCAACTAAGTAACATCATCAGTGCTACAAGAGAGGAGGAGGACGACGACTGTGTGATCCTCGGTGCTCTCTGAAATCGCTTCTTTTCTTGCAGATGTTTCATTACCACACTAGGTAATCTCATCAGGAGAAGAGAGGAGTCTATGGACTGGAGGAGAAGGGGAGGAGAAGGGCTGTGGGCCCCTTGGCGCCCGAGTTCAGTTGCTCTCTTGCAGACATTTTCATTACCATCCTAAATAACATCGTCAGGGCTAGAAGCGACTGGGGTTCGCTCAGTCAGTGCTAGACTGATGATGTTATCTAGTTCGGTAATGAGACGCCTGCAGAAAAACAGCCAGGTTCAGAGAGCACCATTTTGTGTGTGTGGACTTCTGTCATCGACAACTTTTTCAACTTGGCGTTCCCACCAATTTATCATTCCTGGCATGTGACAATTTTGACAGATGTTCCCACGATTCATTTCAAGAACCGTTTTAGCTCCTATTATTAGGGCTGGTCGCAAAAACCATCCAGATGTTCAGACGAGTTTGGCAATCTGGTCCACCTCTCGAGATCTTCCCAAGGACTAGACAGGTGTGGTCGTTTGAGATTTTGTCACTGGATGTCACCTGGTTCCGCGAGTAAACCTGCTTTTTGCAATCGACTGAGTCCAAAATTTGCCAAAAGGGGATTATATGATCCCGGGACACTGCAACCGTCGTAAATACAAGTCAGTTGCCAAGTGTCTGAATTTTAGTCATGTGACCATGGGGATTGCTGCCACAGTCGTAAGGGTGAAAACAGTCCCAAGTTATGTATTTTTCAGTGCTGTTGTGAATTCGGTTTCGAATTTACCGAATTCGTTTCGGTTCCCCAAAACAGCACAGGAAATGCTTTTTAAAAATCCCCCTTTTCTCACTTGTGACTCTGATCGCATTACAGGTTTACAGCCATTCACTTAGTGATCATTTGAAGTCACAAGGGCACTGAAAAAAAGTGACCGATGACCAGGTTTCACACTTATGACCATTGCAGCATCCCCACGGCCACGTGATTTACATTCAGACGCTTGGCAGCTGACTCGTATTTATGACGGTCGCAGTGTCCCAGAGTTACGCGATTCCCCTTTTGTGACCTTCTGAGGAGCGAAGTCCGTGGGGAAAGGTAGATTCATGGAAGAACCGTGTTGCTAATTTAACAACTGCAGGGATTCACTTAACAATGGTGGCCGTAAAATGAAAAGCCGTAAAATGGGGCAAAACTCACTGAACCCATGTCCTGCTTAGCGACATAAATTATGAGCTCATACAATCCCTAAACACATAGTTTTAAGTCCACTACAGTGGCTAGCAGTGCATTACGAGCCCTTCTAAGGCCCTTCGTAACTTTGAATAGTTATTTAGCCATTAGTCATAAGATGAGGACTCTCTATCAGTGGCTGTTTCTTTGCTAAAACTCCAGCTGAGTGCAGCCAATTAGGCCAATCCGAAATCATCTTTCAGAGTTACACAAAGACACACAAAAATAAGATGTTTTCCATGGACTGAAAGAACGGTAAAAGGCTGGGATGAATCAGACAGGCACACCGGAGAGGGAATAACTAAATTTCCTACCTTTCGAGCCAAAACTTCACCAGTTTTTAACCCCTGTTTACAGCAAAGTAACAAAACTCATCCCTTTTTCCCCCCGGCAAACATTATGTTGCAATCCTTCATCCTCAATCGGGATTGACTTCAATTCCCCGCCGTGATTTAGCCACAATTATTGGCTGGGTCCTAGAATCCGAGGTTAGTTTTAGTATAGCTAGCATGCGTCATGCAGGCAGGGGAAGGGGAAAAAAAACCCAGAATAAACATGGTAACCCGTTGATTCATTCCTCCGTTAAATCACGCAAAAAAAATCTGAAGACTTTACCCAGAAATTGAATTGTTTGACTAAAAGAATATTTGGCATGACTCGCCCTAAGCAAACACAAACATTTTTTCTGCAAAGATTTGAATTGCATTTTGCTGAGAAACTTGGAGATCATTCAAGCGTCTGCTCTTCTAACATTAAAAAAAGAAATGAAGAGGTATTATTTTTGTAACGAGACAAAAAAAAGAGAGAGAGAGAGAGAGAGAACCATCATCTGTGGTTTTGCAGCCGCTGATTTCCTGTAAAAGTTAAGGCTGGAAAGACGTTAAAATAAATACATCTTTGTCAGCCAGCTGGGACATACTGGGTTATAATAGTAAAACAGTAGCAGGGTTTACCCGGGAACTAGAGCATTACTTGGCGTGAACATTGTACCAGAAAAGCTTCCAGAAAGAAGAGGAAAAGAAAGAGGCCTGGAACAGGATGTAGAAGAGAATTTTTCAACCTCGTCGACGTTTAGATGAGTGGACTTCAATTCCCAGAATTCTCCATCCAGATATTGAACTCCAAACATCCTGGTGGGCAGGCGTGGGCTTCAAAAATCTCAACAACCGATTCTCTGCCTGGTTGTTGGACAGGCGTGGCCATGGTGGGCGTGGCATAGTCGGCCTCCTGCATCACAGTGGGGAGCGTTTTCATCCTCCCGGGCTCCCGAGGCTTTCCTCAAGCCTCTGGGAAGCGAAAACAGCCTCCCCCGGGCTCTGGAGGCCTTCCGGAGGCCAAAAACGGGCCTGTTTCCAGCCTTCCAGGGCCTCTGGGAGGCCTGTTTTTGGCCCTCCTTGAGCCTTCCACGCGGGCCCTGCACTTACCTCGCCTCCAAAATGGGTCACATGGGGGCTCCTGGGAAGGGAGGGGTGGGCGTGGCCAGCCAGGGGTGGGATTTGGAGGTTCTCTGAATCAGCTACGGGTTCTCCCGAACCTGGCCAAACCCATAGGAGCCCTCTGGGAGTTGAAATCCACACATATTGGCAAAAGCGGAAGAGACTTCCGACTTCCTGCTGGCTTCCCCAATGACTTTCCTTAGGGGAAGCCGGCTGGGAACCTTAGAGATGATGGTCTGTGACAGCACAATGGCCCACAAATTTGGCAAATTTCAATCCCGTGGGAATCACAAGTCCTGGATTTTGGGTGTGTCCTGTAAGTGATCCCATTTTGAAATACGTTGGGTCAAAAACCTGGTTTGCCGTGGGAGTTTTTTCCCCTTCTCCCCTCGGTGTGTTTCTGTTATATAAATTAGAAGATCAGAACTTCAAGCTCACGTTTAAAGCAACGATGCACCAGGGAGAGCAGCAAGGATGAAGAGGTCAGAGGTGGGGAGTGGAATTGGAAAACTCCAAATGCCGTTTTGCAAAAGGTGCAAAATCAGAAATCCAGACGTTCGTTCCGCCAAAACGGTTGAGTTTTGCCCAAGGAGCAAGCAGAGCTTCCCTGAGGCTGAGCTCAGCTCCTGATTAATTCAAAACGGCACCTTCCCCCGCTGCCTCCCCCGTTTTTTTTTGCAAGCCTGATCTGTCAATCTTTGTCGGCAGCCTCATTTGTAAGGGTGGAGGGCGATGTTTGAGATCCAGGCACCTGGGTTGCAGGGGCGTCGTTGTCAGAATTGCAGAGTGCGGTTGTTGTGGGTCCCCAAGGGGTTGTTATTCATCTGGGGATTTTGCTGGGACAAGGGTGATGCCACGTGAAAGGCAGAATGATAGGTAGCTGTGGGGATATTGCAAGGATTGTGTGTGTGTGTGTGTGTGTGTAAGTCTCATTTTTTCTAACATCGCCGTCTTTCCAGGAGAGCAGGGAAGAAGAAGATTCTGGAGGCTTCCTTCCTATAGACCAGTGTTTCTCAGTCTTGGCAAATTTAAGATGGGAATCACCCAGCCACCTTTCGTGCCTGAGGCGGTACTAGAATTCATCGTCTCTTGGTGATTGACCCAAAGTCACCCAGCTTAAAGCAGGACTAGAACTCTCGGTCTCCTGGTGATTGACAATAAGTGACCTAGCTGGGTTTCGTGGCTAAAACAGGGCTAGAACTCACTGTACCCTAGTGATTGGCCCTAAGTCACCCAGCTGGCTTTTATGTCTAAGGTGGGACTAGAACTCACCGTCTCCTGGTTTCTAGCCCAGTGCCTTAACCACTAGACCGCTAGATCTGGCCTTTCGCAGCACGCTCCCTGCCTTCTTGCTCTTAAGGGTTGACGGACAAGCAGTCCTATAGACCCGCAGGGGTCTCCAACCTTAGCAACTTGAAGACTTGTGGACTTCAGCTTTGCTGGCTGAGGAATTCTGGGAGTTGAAGTCCATAAGTCTTAAAGTTGCTAAGGTTGGAGACCCCTGCTATAGAATCAGGGCCTGGTCCTTGCACACCCCGAAATTCTGGTATAATCAAGCTTTTTCCTTCTCCAAAGCACGTCATGAGTTGACCCATGACACTCTTCTCCATACCGCAAAGTTGGATCCCCAGAAGACAAAGGGGACTTTTCTCCCTAATTATCATAAGTTACTGCTTCATTAGCAGCCGCCAATGGGGCAAGGTGACAGCTCCTCTGCCCTTCCTCTAATTAATGTAGCTGGCTGCAGGGAAATGCGACGCTTCCTGGCCAGAAAAAAGAAAAGAAAAAGCCTTTGTGAATCATAGAGGAGAAATCAGGGGATAATGATCTAGCAGACTTACAAAATAGCTTTTTGAGTTTGGCGAGCAGAAGGAAAAACCTGCTTTAATCTTGCCGCAGCTACCCTGAAGAAATCCAGGGAAAAGTGGTGCCACGAGCGATCCTCGGCGTACGACGTGAAAAAAAAAATTGCCAGTGGACAATGGAATGGAATGGAATGGAATGGAATGGAATAGAATAGAATAGAATAGAATAGAATAGAATAGAATAGAATAGAATAGAATAGAAAATATGGGATGGAATGGGATATGGAATGGAATGGAATGGAATGGAATAGAATAGAATAGAATAGAATAGAATAGAATAGAATAGAATAGAATAGAATAGGAAATATGGAATGGGATGGGATGGGATGGGATGGGATGGAATGGAATGGAATGCAATGGAATAGAATAGAACAGAATAGAACAGCATAGAACAGAATAGAACAGAATAAGGAATAAGAATAGAATAGAATAGAATAGAATAGAATAGAATAGAATAGAATAGAATAGAATAGAATAGAATAGAATAGAATAGAATAGAATAGAATATACAGAATGGGATGGAATGGAATGGAAGAGAAGAGAAGAGAAGAGAAGAGAAGAGAAGAGAAGAGAAGAGAAGAGAGAAGAGAAGAGAAAATACAGAATGGGATGGAATGGAATGGAACGGAATAGAATAGAATATAGAATAGTAGAATAGAACAGCATAGAACAGAATAAGGAATAAGAATAGAATAGAATAGAATAGAATAGAATAGAATAGAATAGAATAGAATAGAATAGAATAGAATAGAATAGAATAGAATAGAATAGAATATACAGAATGGGATGGAATGGAATGGAATGGAATGGAAGGGAAGGGAAGGAAGAGAAGAGAAGAGAAGAGAAGAGAAGAGAAGAGAAGAGAAGAGAAGAGAAGAGAAGAGAAGAGAAGAGAAGAGAAGAGAAGAGAAATACAGAATGGGATGGAATGGAATGGAACGGAATAGAATAGAATATAGAATAGTAGAATAGAATAGGATAGAGAATAGAATAGAGAATAGAATAGAATAGAATAGAATAGAATAGAATAGAATAGAATAGAATAGAATAGAACAGAAAATACAGAATGGGATGGAATGGAATGGAACGGAACGGAACGGAACGGAACGGAACAGAACAGAACAGAACAGAACAGAACAGAACAGAACAGAATAGAATAGAATAGAAGAATAGAATAGGGTATAATTAGATTAGAATAGAATAGAATAGAATAGAATAGAATAGGGTAGAATTAGATTAGAATAGAACAGAATAGAATAGAGAAAAGAAGAGAATAGAATAGAATAGAGAAGAGAATGGAATGGAATGGAATGGAACAGAACAGAATAAAAATGAGAAGAGAAGAGAACAGAATAGAACAGAGAAATAGGACGGGAAGGGAAGGGAAGGGAAGAGAAGAGAAGAAAAGAAAAGAGAAGAAGAGAAGAGAAGAGAAGAGAAGAGAAGAGAAGAGAAGAGAAGAGAAGAAAGAGACAGAATAGGACACAGCAGAACAGAATAAAGAATAGAGAAGAAACTGGAGCAGGAACAGAAAAGAGAACAGAGAACAGAGAACAGGGGAGGGGAGAAATATTTTATTTGGCCAATGTGATTAAGCACACAAGGAATTTGCGTCCAATGCAGGAACTCTCAGTGTTCATGCAACAAAGCAACAAAATTACAACAATAACAATAATAACACCAACAAGAGGAGATAGTAAAGAAGATAATAAAAAAGATTAACGAGAATACTACAGGCCTGCAACATGGGTAAATATACGTATTAGACAGGGCTGTTGGGATTCGGTGTTCAGCCGAGGGATGGCGTGGGGGAGGGGTCCCTACAATATGCAGGTCCTCCGTGCGAGAGGCATCCTGGTTGCCCTTGTTCTTTCTGCAATCCTAGCTACCGCTTGGAGCCTTTACCTGTCCTGTTTGGTTGCTGTACCAAGCCAGTTATAGAAGAACCAGTGATAGATTCAGTAATGCTGATTGGGGAATTCTGGGGATTGAAGTCCATGCTTCTGCAAGGGGGTCCAACTTTGTCCTTTGGCCTGCGGGGGTCTCAGGGGACCAGTGAGATATTGAGAAGCTTCATTGTGGATCAAATCTTTCTTTCTTTTTTTTAAGTGACCATGCTTGACACATTTATTGCTTTTATGGGTTTTTTTTTTCATACAGCAATAATGACAAGGTCATTTATTAGGGGGAGGCAGCCTTATAAACTGGATGAATAAATAATAAAGAAATAATAAAGAAATAATAGCTCTGGAGTCTTTATAAAACACAAGAAAACTGGCATTAAATGGATAACTCTTGGCCTCTTTTCCTGAAAAACAGATTGCTGTTTTATCTACCTATTGAAAAAAGCTCATTATAGCAGCCTCAGCGGTGGGATTGCGTAGCATGAAACGGAATAAGCATGAAGCTTAGTCATGTAACAGATAATTTGACTTAAACTTTAGGGAGTATTTTTTTTTTTGCATTGTTCGTCTATTTTTGCTGTTTCCTTTTAACAATTTCTTTATGGATGTGGTTGGGATTTTATAATCTGGGTTTGAAGCCATCTGGGTCATTTTTCTATGGAAAACTAGACAGATAGATGTGGGGGGAGGGCAGAAAGACAGAGAAAGAAAAATATGGGATGGATGAATGGGTGGATGATGAATGAAGAGATAGATTGACAATGGATGGATAGATATTAATAAGGAATGTAGAGATAAATTAGAGAGAGACAGAGATATGGATGACAGAGAAATATGGATGAATGGAGGGAAGGAAAGAGGGAGAAATATAGAGAGAGAAAAAGGGATGGATGGATGGATGGATCCGAGAGGGAGAGAGCAAAAAGAAAATTGGCAAGAATTAGGTGGAGAAAACATCATTAAATAGGTCTGTCTCTTACAGTTTTGCACTCAGTGTAAAGAATTGAGAATTCTATATGAAGACAATTAGTTGGAAGTTTAAATTATTTTAATAGACATAGAGGTTCCTGCTAACATTATGGAAAGTAGCATTATTCATGTCTAATAAATCATGACTACAGTGAAAACCATTGTCTTCCAGCACCTCTTCAGATTCTTAAAATTGCCCTGCGTAGACATCAAATAGTTTTCACATAAAAGCTATGGAAAATGTTTTGGCAAAACGTTAAGAGGTAATGAATGGTGATTTTAATTCAAGCCATTGGAGCCACAGCAGGTCACCAAGAGCAAACTTCAAGTGAAGACAGGCTTTTTAAAAAGGTTTTGTAGAACCTCTTGTGTGTTTTTTTTTAAAAATTATCCAGTGGACAGCCAAGCTGAGAAAGAAAGAACGAATGAATGAAAGAAAGAAAGAGTAAAGAAGAAAGAAGGGGGGAAGAAGGAAGGAAGGAAGAAGAGAGGAAGGAAGGAGGGAGGGAGAAAGGAGGGAGGAAGAAGGAGGGAGGGAGGAAGATAGAAGGAAGGAGGAAGGGATGAAGGAAAGAAGTAGGGAGGAAAGAAGGAAGAAAGGAGGATTGAAGGAGAAAGGGAAGAAGGAAGAAAGAAGGGAGGAAGAAAGACGGGAGGAAGAAGAGGGAGGAAGAAAGAAGGAAGGAGGAAGGAAGGATGGAAGGAGAAAGGGAAGAAGGAAGCAGGGAGGAAGGAAGAGAGGGAGGAAAGGAAGGGAGGAAGAAGGGAATGAGGGAGGAAGGAAAGGAAGTAGGAAGGAAGGAGGGAGGGAGGCTGGAAGGAGGAAGTGAGGAAGAAAGGAAGGAGGGAGGAAGGAGGAGAGGGAGGAAGGAAAGAAGGGAGGAAGAAGGAAGGAATATAATGGAAGGAAGGCGAAGGGAGAAGGAGGAAAGAAAGGAGGGAGGGATAGCGTATTTTCTACACTCGGGAAAAGGCTCCACAACCACCATAGAAAGCACGCAGCCGGAAATCGCTCTGCCGTCGGGATCTCATGCTCTGGTTTTTCCCCTCCACAGGTGGATCCTGATGACGTCCTAACGAAGGAGGAGCAGATCTTGCTCCTGTTGAAAGCCAAGGCCAAGTGTGAAAGACACGTGCAAGCGAAGGGGCCCCACGTGCCAGGTGAGTGGCCGCCTGGTTGCACCTCCCTTCCAAAACAAACTTTTTTTGGGCATAGAAAAAAACGCGAATGTATCTGTGATTTGGGTGATTAGCTGGAATAGGTTAGAGAGCAGGGTTGCCCAACTTGGGCCAATTGAAGGCGAGCGGACTTCAGCTCCCAGAATTCTCAGCCATGACTATGCAGGATGTGGAACGATGGGAGTTGAAGTCTGTAGACCCCAAAAAACTGCCAACGTTGGAAAATAGTTGGCAAGGAGGAGGAAGGATTGTGGGGCCCTTAGCGCTTTCTGAGTTTGGTGGTTTTCTTGCAGATGTTTCCAGACTCCACTAAGGAACATCACGAGTGCACTGTTTTCCCTCCTTCCTTCCCTCCCTCCTTCCCTCTTTCCTTCCTTCCTCCCTCCCTCCCTCTTTCCTTCCCTCCTTCCTTCCTTCCCCCTCCCTCCTTCCCTCCTACCTTCCTTCCTTCCTTCCTTCCTTCCTTCCTTCTCTCCCTCCTTCCTTCCTTCCCTCTTTCCCTCCTTCCTTCCTTCCCTCGCTCCCTCCCTCGCTCCCTCCCTTTTTCCTTCCTTCCTTCCCTCCTACCTTCCTTCCTTCCCTTCCTTCCTTCCCTCCTTCCCTCCCTCCCTCCTTCCTTCCCTCTTTCCCTCCTTCCTTCCCTCCTTCCTTCTTTCCTTCCTTCCTTCCTTCCCTCCCTCGCCTCCCTCCCTCCTTCCTTCCTTCCCTCCTACCTTCCTTCCTTCTTCCTTCCCTCCCTCCCTCCCTCCTGCCTTCCCTCCCTCCCTCTCTCCTTCCTTCCTTCCCTCCTTCCTCCCTCCTTCCCTCCCCTCCCTCCTTCCTTCCCTCCCTCCCTCCTTTCCTTTCTTTGTTATTCCACCTCCCTTCCTTCCCTCCTTCTTTCTCCTCCCTTTCTCCATCCCTCTGTCCCTCCCCCTCTTTCTTTCTTCCCCTCTTTCTTTCTCCATCCCTCCCTCCTTCCCTCCCTCCCTCTTTCCTTTCCTTCTTATTCCATCTGTAATCCTTCCCTCCCTCCCTCCCTCCCTCCTTCCTCCCTGCCTTTCCCCAGTCTCTTTTTCTTTCTTTTTCCTTCCTTCCCCTGGGACAACTCCAGAACCGGCAGATGCCGGCGTGCATCCTCCACTCCCAACCTTCCCCTGCAAACCAACCAACCAGAGAGAGTCACCTTCTCAGGTTTATAGGAGGGATCCTCCTGGGTTGTGTGAATGCAGAGGCTGACGGGTCTCCCACAGGCCAGCTGGCATCTTCCAGGCAGCGGCTCTTCAAATAATCCAAATAATAATAATCCCCTCCGTTCCTTCCTGGGCCTCTGAGCGGAACAGCCGCCTTTTCAGCCCTCTCACTTCTCTACCTCCATTCCTATCCCTTGGAAGAATACAGGCCGTCCTCGACTTACGACCTTCCTCCGTTTAGTGACCCTTCGAAGTTACAACGGCTCTGATCAAGGGGACGTGCCTGTTCTTCACCCTTGTGGCCACCACAGGCTCCTCCCTCTGCTCAAGAGGTCAGGATACAGACGCTCGGCAACTGACTCGTTTTTATGACGGTCGTGGTGTTTCGGGGTGAAGCAATCCCCTTTTGCGGCCTTCCGACAACCCCCAGGGGGAGAGAGCCGCATTCACTTAACAACTGCGGCTGGAAAGCCAGTTGTCCAGCGAGCTGTGTGTCTCATTTTGCAACCTTTGTTGTTAAGCGGATCACTGCTGTCGTTCAGTCAGTCCCCCCGTTGGTTCTGTCAGTCAGAAGGGGATCACATGACACACAAACCCACCTCCACCCGGGATGCGGCAACACCGTCATAAAGGCGAGTCAGTTGCCAATCATCCGAATTTTGATGGCCCAACCTCAGGGATGCTGCAGTGTGAAAAACAAAGGTTGTAAGCCGGGAAGGGATTCTACCAGTTCGCACCTATTCGCTAGAATCGGTTGTTCACATTCTAAGCAGTTCGGAGAACCGGTTGTTAGAAGAAATTACTGGGCTAATCCTGTAAGGAAGGCAGGAAGGAAACATTCTGGTGTTGCTTACAGAAACTGCCTCTCCGTTAACCTTTATTGCATTCTTGGCAGGACTAGACTTCCTATCTCAGGAACTTCTCTGGAGTTTTTTCCCATCCTTTGCTGGTACTTTGCTTGTGTGGAGGGACCACTCAAAGTTACAATGGCACTGAAAAAAGCGACATGACCATTTTTCACACTTACGACTGTTGCAGCATCCCCACAGTCACGAGAGGCCAGGCGAGGAGATGCGTGCCTCGATGTGAGTGATATTGAGTTGGCCACGCCCAGACAGTCACACGACCACCAAGCCACGTCTACCAAGTCACATGACCACCAAGCCACGCCCACCACCTAAGCCACTCCCACAGAATCGGTTGTTAAAAAATTTGAATCCCACCCCGGTCGTAAGTCCCTTTGTTTGGTGGCGTCGTAACTATGAGTGGTCACTCACCAAACTGCCGTAAGTCAAGGACTACCTGGAACGAGGCAGTCGCGGAGGAACCTTGTCCGCCCCATCAGTCTGGCCTGCAATGCTATGAAGCAAGTTTTTCTCCATCTCGGCCCCCACCACTTTCCCCTGACCCTCCCCCCGACCTTGTCCCCTCCCGAGCCAAGAGGCTGTTTTAAGTTTTATTTTATTTTCTATTTTGGGAGCTGCTTAATTGGTGCCAGATGAGTCTAGTCGACAAAGATCGAGAGGCAGAGCTGGATTAGTGAGTGTGCAGGGCAGGCGAGCATGTGGGGGAGGGGGGGGGCGATGCGTGTGCGAGACGCCCTCGGACCGGCTGCATTCTGCAGCTGTTCTTGCTTCGAACAATAGGACATATTTTAAGCAAGAATTTTTCCCCCTTTAACGCCTCTTGGAAGTTTGGGGTTTCTCTCTTGCCAGGCGAACATCCCTGAAAAAACAAACATGGTGGGTTCAAACCACGTGAAATTTTGCTTTTCCCACGCTCTTGAACCTCCCCCCTCACCCAATCTGTAGGAAAACCCTGGGGATTTCTCGTTAAATCAATTTATTGGCCTGCAAACTTCATATGCAAGGGTTGTTGTTTTTTTTCCAGCTGTTGCTACTCTTAAGAGGATAGTAGAGTAGAGTAGAGCAGGGGTTGCCAACCTTTTGGACCTCAGGGACCACCAAACTCATAATTTAAAATCCTGCGGACCAGACACCCTCGGAAAATCCCCCCAAAAGTCTGCAGGAAAATTCCCCACCCCGTTTTCCTACCGATCGATTGTTCTTTATTTGGGATCGCAGGATACCATCTCCAGCTCCATTATCGGGGAAAGAGAGAGAGAGACTTTTGGCTTCATGCAAGGAAAGCAGCAGAAGCAGCAAAAGTCTTTCTTTCTCTCCCAAACTCCGCCAGAAATGAGTCTTTGCCGGCTCAGCCTCTTGGAGCAGGAGGCCTTGCAGGGTCCCAAAGACTCATTTCTGGCGGAGTTTGGGGGAGAGAAAGAAAGACTTTTGCTGCTTTCCTTGCGTGCAGCCAAAAGCAGAAGAAGAAAGAAGCGGAAAGAAGCAGCCCGGTGGCCAGGCCAGGCGCGTGGGGTGAGTGGGGCAAGTTCCCTTCCTCCGCCCTTTCCCCCCTCCCCTCACTACCTCATGTTGTTCGCAATGCAAGCGACGCAAGCCTTGTGTTCCCACGCAGTCTGGATTAATTGCTTTGGGGGGGATATTTTTCTGTGGACCACCGAAATTTTCTCGCAGACCACCAGTGGTCCTTGGCCCACTGGTTGGCAACCACTGGAGTAGGGTATAGTGTAGTGTAGTATTAGTATAGTACAATATATAATCTAATATACTATATAATAATATATAATATAATAATATATAACAACATAACAGCACACAATGTAGTGTAATATAGTATAGTATAATATAGTATAGCAGCATAGCATAATACAGTATGGTATAATAATATAGTATAATAATATATAAACAATACATTACAAGACAACATTACACAATACAGTACAGTAAAACAGAACACAACACAATTCGATACAATACAGCATAGTGCAATACAAAATACAACACAATATAACATAAATAAAATACAGTACAATATAATACAACGCAATATAGGATTGGATAGGACAGCACAGCACAATACAACAGTACAACACAGTACAGCACAATACAGTGCAACACTGTGCAACACAGTATAATATAATACAGTACAAAACCATCAAGGGAAGCAGGTCAGACTGGAAAAACAAAACTTTGTTCTGGAATAAAACAGTTTGAAGAAAATGGTGCAGTTGTCAACAAATTGAACTGACTCAAAATTCTTTGTTTGATCCAGAGATCCTCCTCCCAGAGAAAATAAAAACAGACATTAGGAAAGTCTACTTTTACAATGGATAAATGTGTGCTATTAGCCAAAGACATCATTCTCTAGCAATCGTGGTTTGTTTAGTTCCATCCTGCAAACTTTGCAGAAAAATGTCCCACAGGGAAAGGCTGCGGGGGAAGGGTTTTTTTTTGTTTTTTTGGTAAAAGTCCTTGCAAGTAAAGTCCACCCCTTTTAAATAAAGGTGTGATTCCAATAAAAAGGAGATAAGCTTGGGCTGCTCAATTGAGGACGCCATCTTGACTCTTTTGACCTCTGGGGACATTTTGGTCCTATCATCTGCTTCCTTGCTATCATCATCCTTGGAGATGCTGCGGAACAGCTGAAAACTTGTGGTGGATGGAGGAACAAGACCAATCCTCTCTCTCTATATATATATGTATGTATGTCTAGGTGTGTTAAGGTCTTTTCCCATGTAAGATTAAGATTAAGATACTCTTAATTTTACATGGGAAAAGACCTGAATATATATATATATATATATATATATATATATATATATATATATATATATATATATATATATATATATATATATATATATATATATATATATATATATATATATATAAAACTATATATATATATATAAAAAAAACTATATATATATATATATATATGTGTATAATTTATATATATAAAAAAGGCACTGAAAAAGTGACATGATAATTTTTTACACTTATGACCAATAGATATAAATAGATGGATGGATGGATGGACAGACAGACAGACAGATAGATAGACAAATGGTCATAAGTCACTTATTCAGTGTCATTGTAAGTTTCAGCGGTCACTAAATGAACTATTGTAAGTCGAGGACTGCCTATATATAAATGCAACTGACTCATATTTATGATGGTTGCAATGTCCCGGGGTCACGTGATCCCCTTTTGTGAACTTCTGGTGAGCAAACTCAACGGGGAACTTTTAACAACCATGGCAAGAAAGGTTGTAAAATGGGGCAAGACTCACTTAACAATTGTCTCACTTAGCAATGGAAATTTTGGCTCAATTGTGGTAAGTCAAGGACTACCTGTATACAAGCAGTCCTTGACATACAGCCATTTGCTCAATGACCATTCAAAATGATAATGCCATTGAAAAAAGCGACTTATGATCAGTCCTCACACTTATGACTGCCATGTCATTCCCACAGTCACATGACCAAAATTTGGTTGCTTGGCAACCAGCATGGATGAATTTATACTAATTGCAGCACCCGGGTCATGTAATCTTCATTTTACCACCTTTCCACCATGACTCACTTAACAACTGAAGTGATTTGCTTAACAACCGTGGCAGAAAAGTCACCACTCACTTAAGAACCGACTTGCTTAATGATGGAAATTCTGCTCTCCATTGTGGTCATAAGTCGAGGAAGAAAAATGAGATTTTGTTTTAACATGTATCCAATCAAAATTCATGGGCGGGGCTTCCTTGAAATCTTCCGGGGGGGGGGCAGGAGATGCTCCCTGCATTCCAATTGGGCCGTCAGGGAAGGACTGAGGCTGCTGATTGGTTGCCGGCCCTCTCTGTGTTTTGATCTAGCCGAAGTAAAGTTAGAGAAAGTTTCGCGCGAGGCAAAGGTTTTTTCTGAGCAAATGTGGCCAACGAGCAGGGCGCAGTCACGCCTGCTGGGTCTGGAATTAATTAGCGTGAGCTAACGAGATGCTGGGAATGAAGTCAGAATTAATTAGGAGGAAATAAAGACACCGCTCAAGAATGCGACAGAAGTGGTTTCAAGGGGGCCTGTTTCTTTTTTTAAAAAAATGAACTACAACTGGTCCTAATTCAAGCGAAGGGAGATGCTTGAGGGGATCGGTGTCATTTTCTGCAGCCAAACAAGCCCATCTGGGTGAGGGCTGGACTAGATGACCTCCAGAGTCCCTTCCAACCCTATGATTCCAAGTTAGAGATCGTTGGGTAGCCAGAATAGATTAGAGGAGGGTTGCCCAACCGTGGCCAATTGAAGGCGAGTGGACTTCAACTCCCAGAATTCTCAGCTGTGGCTATATATATATATATATATATAGGCCAGCTGTGGAACTATGGGAGTTGAAGTCTGTAGACCCAAAAACAAATTGCCGAAGTTGGAAAATGCTAAGTTTATGGAGGAGGAGGAAGAGGAGGACTGTGGGATCCCTGGTGCTCTCTAAACTTGGTGATCTTCTCGCAGACATTTCATGACCCAACTATGTAACATCATCAGTGCTAAAGGAGGTGCGGTTTGAGGAAAAGAGGAGGAGGAGGAGGACTGAGAGGTCCCTGGCAGTGACTATCTCAGCTCATTGTCTGAATGGTGGAAGCCTCGTTGATATGCGAATTGCAATGATTATATGGGTTAAATTAGACGTCTATTGACTGCTATTGCAATTATTATTATTTTTAATCCGCCTTTATAGTTTTTAAGAATAACTACGAGTTTGCAGACATATATCATCAGCCTTCCTTCTCCTGTTTTCCCCACAACAACCACCCTGCGAGGTGGGCTGGGCTCAGGAAGACTGGCCCAAAATCATCCAGCTCAGCTGACTTTCATACCTAAGGTAGAACTAGAACTCCCTTTCTCCTGGTGATCAGCCCCAAATCAGGAAGCTATGAGTTCAATCCTAAGTAGAGGCTAATATTTGGAATAGACTCTCCTGCTCGAGCAGGGGGTTGGACTAGATGACCTCCAAGGTCCCTTCCAAATCTGTTATTCTAGGATTCTAAGTCACCCAGCCTGTTTTTCATGGTTAAGGTGGGACTAGAACTCCCTGTCACCTGGTGCTTGATCCAAAGTCAACAGTACTCAGTAAACCTTCCTGATATACAAGCTTTGGTGCATCTTCTTCACTGTCCTTCAGATATTCTTTCAAAGCTCTTTCTTCTTCTTCAAATCCATCCTCAACCGTGGAAATTCACTAGGTGCCCTCACCCTGGGATCTCCTGGTGGTGCCCCATCCAAGTATTTATCCCACTCCCTGCAAGGGTTGAATGCTCCCTTTGCGGATCAAAGCTCCCATTTCAATCCCTGCCTTTCCCTTATGCAGATTCTGTGGCACCCGATAAGATTTGGTACAGGTGGTCCTCAAGTTATGACCACAACTGAAAACCAAAATCTCTGTTGCTAAAATGAGACATTTGTGAAGTGCATTCTGCTCCCAAAAATACGGCATTTTATGCCACTGTGGTTAAGTGAATCACTGCAGTTGATAAATTAGTCACCTGGTTGTTAAGTGAATCTGGCTTCCCTATTGACTTCGCTTGCAAAAGGGAGATCATTCAGCCATCATCCGTCTTAAATATGAGTCAGTTGCTGAGCGTCCAAATTTTGATCCTGTGACCACGGCGATGACTGCAATGGTCGTAAGTGTGAAAAGCGGTCCTAAAGTCACTTTTTGCAGTACTGTTATAACTTTGAACAGTCACTAAATGAACCATTGTAAGTCGAGGACGGCCTGTAACTTCTTATATAACGATTTCCTTTTATATAAAAAGCAGATCGGGATGCAAGAGAAAAAGAGATGCAAAATTTTAAAGGCCAGGCAGATGATGAAAACTGTTTATTTTGGCAGCGTGAAAAGAAAAAAATTTGAACAGAAAAATTACAGCTTTTCTGTAATTAAAAACCTGGAGAATTTTGTGCATTTATTGTGTGGAGGCCACACAGCGTCTTGGGTGGAAAAATGGGGAGGAGGAAAGGGGTTTTCAAGGGAGAGACACCAAAGAGACACTAAATTTTTCTATAATGCAGGGCGTCCTCGACTTACGACCGCAGCAGGGAAAAGTATTTCTGTTGCTAAGCAAGGCCGTTGTTCAGTGAGTTGCACTCAGTTTTATGACCTTCCTGTTCTTAAGTGAGTCCCAGCCGATTTTACGGCCTTTTGGCCCTGGTTATTAAGGGAATCACATGGTTGTTAAATGAATCGAATTTGCCCAGAAGGTCACAAATGATGATCATACGACCCCGGGATGCTTCAACCATTGTAACTGGTTGCCAGGTGCCGAAATTTTGATCATATGATGGAGGGGTTGTAGCGATGGTCATAAGTGTGAGGACTGATCATAAGTCATTTTTTAGTGGTGTTATGATGGTTGCCAAACAAATGGTTGTAAGTCGAGGACTACTTGTAAAGCCCAAGGTGCAGGTGGTCCTCCACTTATGACCATCCGTTTAGTGACCATTCTCACACCAGGAATCCGCCTTGCCTTTCATCATGGAATGTACAGGTCATCCTCAAGTTACGACCATAATGGAGGCTGCCCATCACGGTCATAACTCATAAAGCAGATCGAATCATGTGACCACCCTGATTTTACAACCATTTTTGCAACAGTCGTTAAGTAAACAAAGTGGTCATTAAGGTTAACCCATGGTTTGCCGTAGACTGGTTCTGCTGAAAATCAGAAATAAATGTGGGATTTGGGCAAAACCGTTGTAAAATGAGACCGTGTGGTTGCAGGACGCTGCCAATGACCGTCATGATTTTGAATCTGGTCCATAGATATAGGTAATCCTCGACTTACGACCACAATTCAGCCCAAAAGTTCTGTTACTAAGTGAGAGAGTTATTAAGCCCATTTTGCCCCGTTTTACGACTTTTCTTGCCATGGTTGTTAAGTGAATCACTGCAGTTGTTAAGTGAGGAACAGGGTCCTTAAGTGAATCCAGCTCCCCCATTGACGTTGTTTGTCGGAAGAAGAATCACATGACTCCGGGACATTGTGACCGTCATAAGTACGAGTCTATTGCCGAGCATCCAAATTTTGATCACAAGACCCTGGGGATGCTGCAATGGTCATAAGTCCAAAAAATGGTCGTAAGTCACTTTTTTCAATGCCTGTGTAAATTCAAACGGTCACTAAATGAATGGTTGTAAGTCAAGGACTACTTCTATCCACAGGTAGGTCCGTCGTGACTTTGAATGGCTGTTAAGCGAGGGATTGTCTGTGGAAAATTACCAATAACAGCAACCAGCTATCTCATTCTGGGGGGTGACAAATCCTGCAGCATGCAGGGGGTTGGGCTGGATGACCTCTGAGGTCCCGAGAGAGCCAGTTCCCACTTTTCCTTCCCACCCAGAATCCACGAAGAGAAATGCGTAATTGTTTCAAAATGCCTTTTAATGGGTCGCACTCGGCGTCTCCCATCTGGAACCGGTTGTGTTCTTCTCAATTTGTCAGCCTTCCTGCATTTAAATTTGTTCCAGTCCATTTCGGCATGTTTATGACGGCATTTTTATTTTTTAAAAAAAAGAAAATAATAATGTTTGTATAAGAATTCTGAAGGCAAAACAAGCAACTTGGGGTGAATTCTTTGGGGTAGTTTTGCAAGATGATGCATTAAAGCTCTTGTTAATGATTGCACCAAGAACAGGAAATGTTCCGGCTCAGTTTTTTCTCCGCTGTGCAAACTCCCAGCCTTCTTCTTCTACGGCCATTTCTAAAAGAGAGAGAAGTTGTGGGGGAGGTCCTTGGTGTTCTCTGAGCCCGGAGGCTTTCTTGCAGACGTTTCATGACCCAGCTAGGTAATATCATCAGTGTTCGAGGTGAATGGGGTTTGTGATGAGGAGGAGGGGAGGTAGGATTGTGGGGTCTTTGGTGCTCTCTGAACTTGGTAGTTTTCTTGTAGACCTTTCATCACCCAACTAGGTAACATCATCAATGCTAGAACCTAAAACCTCCCCTCTTCCTTCTAGCCCTGATGATGTCCCCTAGTTGGGTCATGAAACGTCTGCAGGAAAACCACCAATCCCAGAGACCACCAGGGACCCCACATTTCTGTTTCTAAATGTCTCCAGCCATTTCTATAACTATAACATCACTCTTATCCTCAACACCTAAAATTAGACTCCCATTTTTTTTAGGCTCAAGTACAAAATCCAGAAGTGGTTTCCAAATGGAAAAAAAAAAGCTAGATAAATTCTTTTCTTTAATTAGCGCAATCAGTTTGAGGATCTCTGCCAGCCCCATCACCATCCATTCTTCCATTGTGGGGAAATTAGTGTGCGCTCCCATCATTGTGTATATAAGCCAACGCATCAGCTGATGGTTGCAACGTTGATCTCCCTGTTTAACTCCAAATGGTCTTCGCCTCTTTCTCTCTTTTTCCTCCTCCTTCTTCACCCATCTAATAAATAATGCTTTTATTTGCTGGACCAAACGGCCCTGTCAAAATCGGATAGGTTCAATCGAAACACACGGGTGTGTATTTGCAAGACCTCATGGTGTGGAGGGTGTCCAAAAAACACACGCACAATTCATGCTTTGACGTGGCTGAAAGAATTTTCCTGTCTCCAAGTCTCAGCATCTCTTGAGCTGGTGGCTATTTTCCCGACTTCAAAAAAGATGCAAGACCAGCTTTGTTCCAGAAAGGCTGTAATGGTTGACGTTCTAGGTACAACCCATTCCGTAAAAGGAATACCTAGAACAGGGTTTCTCATTCTTGGACACTGTAAGATGTGGAGACTTCAACTCCCACAATTCCCAGCCAGCCAAGCTGAGATGTAGGGGCAGCTTCTCACCAGATGGGGTGGATTGGTTGGACATTCTAGATGTAACAATGTTTCCAAGCTGTAGAAGGGATATCTAGAACAATGGTTCTCAATCTTGGCCATTTTAAGATGCGTGGATCTCAACTCCCAGAATCCCTAGCAAGCCATGCTGAGATGAAGGTCCAGCTTTACTCCAGATGGGCTGGAATGGTGGACATTCTGGGTCTGAAGAGTTCTAAGCTGTAGAAGGAACATCTAGAACAGTGGTTCTCAATCTTGGCCACTTTAAAGAGTGTGTACTTCAACACCCAGAATCTCCCAGCCAAGCATGCTGACCTAATCAAGCTTGGCTCCAACTGGTGTGGAGTTATGGACGTTCTAGATCCAACACTTGATACCAAGCCATAGAAGGAGTATCTAGAACAGTTTTTTCAACCATAGCCACTTGAAGGCCTCAGCTCCCAGAATCCCCCAGCCAAGCATGCTGAGATGAACATCCAACATCTCTCCAGACATGCTGGAATGGTGGACATTCTAGGTCCAACACATAGTTCTAAGTTGAAAAAGGAATATCTAGAACACTGTTTCTCAACCTTGGCACCTTTAAGACCTGTGCACCTCAACTCCCAGAATCCCCCAGAGATGCAGGGCCAGATTCTCTCCAGATGGGCTGGAATGATGGACGTTGAGATGAAGGTTGGCTTGGGAATTCTGGTAGTTGAGGTACAAAAGTCTTCAAGTGGCCAAGGTTGAGAGACGCTCATCTAGAGCCCTCCACCATTGTCCACCCCTCTTTGACTTAATAGAAGACCTCCAACATGAAAGGAACTTCCTTATTTTCCTGAATTATTATTGTTATTATTATCCCAAATCTCTCCCAGTTCCTCCTGGTTTCTCCCTGATTTCTCAAGGTAGTCCAACCGACAGATTTGGCCAACTTGAAAGGGGCCCTTGGTTGACGTGCACTGGAAGGAGAATTCCAGTCTGCATCACCTGGAAATTTTTAGTCGAAATCTCGCATCCTGGAAGGAGGCCATCTCAAACCACGTTGGACATCCTGGCCAAGAAAATGACAGAGACGTGCTTGTGAAGTCCTACTCGCCTTCACAAGGGAGTCTTTCCCTTAATCGTATTAGCTGGGTTTAATTTATTGACCTTCCTAGTTGAATCATATTTAGTTGGGGGGCTGAGGTCCACCCATTTCTCGGGCCTGGCATCGCCTGGCGGTTGGAAGGAGAAGCCCTGATGCCTTCTCCAGATGTGATCTTTGGAGCAGCAAGAGACGGGCAGTGCCATGCTGGCCCTGCCAGGGGTTCCAGCTGTTTCTGCTTTAAGGGACAACATGTGGACGTCAATCTGGAGGGCCTAAGATGGCAGCTGGCTTACGCCTTGGTCTGTTGGCCCTTCCTTGCTGCCTGAGGTCCATCCCTCCATGTTGGTGGCTCCTGGACTTGTAGGGAGAAGAAGCACCTCAGCCTTGCAAGCCTGAGAACCTACAAATCTCAGACATGGCGACTCCTTGGTCCTCCCTTCATCTTTGGACCAAATCTTGATTTAGGCAGGCAAGTCCTGCCTGGGCTTGTGGGGTGATGGATCTTCGTAGGGGAAGATCTGACATTGGAGGCAGGAAGCTCCCTGTGTTCTGGCTACAGAAGGATGTTGAAGCGCAACTTTACCAGGTCTTAGAAATGTGTTCTTTCTTTCTTTCTTTCTTTCTTTCTTTCTTTCTTTCTTTCTTTCTTTCTTTCTTTCTTTCTTTCTTTCTTTCTTTTTCTTTCTTTCTTTCTTTTTCTTTCTTTCCTTCTTTCTTTCTTTCCTTCTTTTCTTTCTTTCTTTCTTTCTTTCATTATTATTAATTCTTTCTTTCCTGCTTGCTTGCTCCTTTATTCTTTCTTACATGTTTTACTCTTCCTTCTTCTCACCATTCCTTCCATTCTTCTTCCTCCCTCCTCTCCCTCTTTTGCTTCCTTTCCTTTCTTCCTCTCTCCTTCCTTCCTTATTCTGTCTCTCTTCTTTTCTCTTTCTTTCTCTCTTATTTACTTCTGTTTCTTTCTTTCCTTCCTTTTCTTTTATCTTGCTTTCCTCTCTCCTTCCTCTTCTTTTCTCTCCCTCTCCGTCCTTCATCTTCCTTCCTCCTTTCCTCCCTCCCTCCCTTCTCCTCTCCTCTGTTATTCTCCTTTCCCTCCCCTCCCTCCCTCCCCCCTGTCTTTTTCTGGTCCTCTTGAGGTTTCTGCCTCCTGTTTCCTTCCAAGCATGGCCAGTCCTTCCCGTAATAGAATCGCCACAAGGGCCCACCAGATCCAGCCCGCTGCGGTCGCCTCTGCCCTGTTCAGAGTGCCAGCCTAACCTAGGGGTGATTTATATGCTATCCTGCGATGCAAACACCTTGGAGGCTGGCTGGGCTGGCGTCTCTTTCCTTGCCAAGATGCAGATGGTTGTCGTGGGCTTCCCACATGGAGCAGATGCTGAGTCAAGCACGAGAGAAAGAAAAGAGAAAGAAAGAAAGAAAAGCAAAAGAAAGAAAGAAAGAAAGAAGGAAAAGAAAAACAGGGAAGAAAGGAGGAAAAAAGAGGGAGAGAGGGAGGGAAGGAGGGAGGGAGGAAGGAAGGAAGGAAGGAAGGAAGGAAGGAAGGAAGGAAGGAAGGAAGGAAGGAAGGAAGGACAGAAGAAAAAGGAAGGAAGGAAGGAAGGATGAAAGGAGGAGGGAAGGATGGATGGAAATAAGGGAGAGGGAAAGAAGTACAGAAGAAAAAGAAAGAGGAAGGAAGGAGGAAGGAAAAGAGGGAGGGAAGGCAGGAGGAAGGGATAGAGGAGGGAGGGAAGGAAGGAGGAAGGGATAGAGGAAAGGAAGGAAAGAATAATTGAAGGAAGGAAGAAAAAGGAAGGAGGGAAGGAGACAAAAATAAATAAGAGGAAGAAGGTAGGTAGGTAGGAAGGAAGAAGAAATGGAGGAAGGACTCCCAGAATTTATGGCATAATTTTAGCTTTGATAAAGGCAGACAAACAAACCACAGTTATCTGTTCTAATATGCCAAGGAGAGAAATATTTTCCCAGGAAGAAAAAGAAAGTGTTATGGAGTTACACAGTTGTGTTGAATATTTCTCTATATGTATCGTTGCCCCTAATTTAATAAAGTTGTTAAGGAAATCATTGCAGTCCTTAAGTGAATCATGTGCCGTTAAGCGAATTCGGCTTCCCCCACTGACTATGGTTGTTGGAAGCCAGCTGGGAAGGTCGCAAAAAAGGGAGTCACGTGACCCCAGGACACTGCAACTGCCATAAATATGAGCCAGTTGCCAACTCAACTGTCCCAATTTTGATCATTTTGGATGGACCCTGCGATGGTTGTAAGTGTGAAAAATGGTCATAGGTCACTTTTTTCACTGCCGCTGTTACTTTGAATGGTTGCCGAATGTGTGGCTGGCTTTCCACCCAACAAGAGGTGCAGTGACCTGAGCTTCTACCACTTCCTTGTCTGTTTCCCAGATGGATTTTGTGTCCCCGAATGGGACAACCTCATCTGTTGGCCCGAGGCAGCCCCAGGAAAAGTGATCTCCATTCCCTGCCCAGATTACATCTATGACTTCAACCACGAGGGTGAGTCTGTCTGTCTGTTTGTCTGCCTCTCTCCCTCTCTCTCCCTCCCCTATCTATCTATCTATCTATCTATCTATCTATCTATCTATCTATCTATCTATCTATCTATCTCATTTATCATCTATTAACCCTGTTAGTTGTCAATCTATCACTCTATTTATCCATTTATCTATAATCTCTTTTCTCTCTCTTTCTCATCTGTCTATCCATTAATCTATAATTTCTCTCTCTCTCTCTACTATCTACTTACCTGCCTGCCTGTCTATCCGTCTTTCTATCTGTCTATCACCTACCCTGTTAGCTATCAATCTATCACTCTATTTATCCATTTATCTATAATCTCCTTTCTCTTTCTCATCTGTCTATCATTTATCATCTATTATCAACCCTGTTAGCTGTTAATCTATCATTCTATTTATCCATTTATCTATAATCTCTTCTCTATCTATCTATCTATCTATCTATCTATCTATCTATCTATCTATCTCATTTATCATCTATTAACCCTGTTAGCTGTTAATCTATCATTCTATTTATCTATTTACCTATAATCTTTTCTCTCTTACTATCTACCTGACTGTCTGCCTATCTGTCTGTCTGTATCTATCACCTGTCTATCATCTACCCTGTTAACTATCAAATCTATCATCTATTTATCCATTTATCTATAATCTCCTTTCTCTTTCTCATCTGTCTATCATTTATCATCTATTATCAACCCTGTTAGCTGTTAATCTATCATTCTATTTATCCATTTATCTATAATCTCTTCTCTCTCTCATCTATCTATCTATCTATCTATCTATCTATCTATCTATCTATCTATCTATCTATCTATCTATCTATCTCATTTATCATCTATTAACCCTGTTAGCTGTTAATCTATCATTCTATTTATCTATTTACCTATAATCTTTCTCTCTTACTATCTACCTGACTGTCTGCCTATCTGTCTGTCTGTATCTATCACCTGTCTATCATCTACCCTGTTAACTATCAAATCTATCGATCTATTTATCCATTTATCTATAATCTCCTTTCTCTTTCTCATCTGTCTATCATTTATCATCTATTATCAACCCTGTTAGCTGTTAATCTATCATTCTATTTATCCATTTATCTATAATCTCTTCTCTCTCTCATCTATCTATCTATCTATCTATCTATCTATCTATCTATCTATCTATCTATCTATCTCATTTATCATCTATTAACCCTGTTAGCTGTTAATCTATCATTCTATTTATCTATTTACCTATAATCTTTTCTCTCTTACTATCTACCTGACTGTCTGCCTATCTGTCTGTCTGTATCTATCACCTGTCTATCATCTACCCTGTTAACTATCAAATCTATCGATCTATTTATCCATTTATCTATAATCTCCTTTCTCTTTCTCATCTGTCTATCATTTATCATCTATTATCAACCCTGTTAGCTGTTAATCTATCATTCTATTTATCCATTTATCTATAATCTCTTCTCTCTCTCATCTATCTATCTATCTATCTATCTATCTATCTATCTATCTATCTATCTATCTCATTTATCATCTATTAACCCTGTTAGCTGTTAATCTATCATTCTATTTATCTATTTACCTATAATCTTTTCTCTCTTACTATCTACCTGACTGTCTGCCTATCTGTTTGTCTGTATCTATCACCTGTCTATCATCTACCCTGTTAACTATCAAATCTATCGATCTATTTATCCATTTATCTATAATCTCCTTTCTCTTTCTCATCTGTCTATCATTTATCATCTATTATCAACCCTGTTAGCTGTTAATCTATCATTCTATTTATCCATTTATCTATAATCTCTTCTCTCTCTCATCTATCTATCTATCTATCTATCTATCTATCTATCTATCTATCTATCTATCTCATTTATCATCTATTAACCCTGTTAGCTGTTAATCTATCATTCTATTTATCTATTTACCTATAATCTTTTCTCTCTTACTATCTACCTGACTGTCTGCCTATCTGTCTGTCTGTATCTATCACCTGTCTATCATCTACCCTGTTAACTATCAAATCTATCGATCTATTTATCCATTTATCTATAATCTCCTTTCTCTTTCTCATCTGTCTATCATTTATCATCTATTATCAACCCTGTTAGCTGTTAATCTATCATTCTATTTATCCATTTATCTATAATCTCTTCTCTCTCTCATCTATCTATCTATCTATCTATCTATCTATCTATCTATCTATCTATCTATCTATCTCATTTATCATCTATTAACCCTGTTAGCTGTTAATCTATCATTCTATTTATCTATTTACCTATAATCTTTTCTCTTACTATCTACCTGACTGTCTGCCTATCTGTTTGTCTGTATCTATCACCTGTCTATCATCTACCCTGTTAACTATCAAATCTATCGATCTATTTATCCATTTATCTATAATCTCCTTTCTCTTTCTCATCTGTCTATCATTTATCATCTATTATCAACCCTGTTAGCTGTTAATCTATCATTCTATTTATCCATTTATCTATAATCTCTTCTCTCTCTCATCTATCTATCTATCTATCTATCTATCTATCTATCTATCTATCTATCTATCTATCTCATTTATCATCTATTAACCCTGTTAGCTGTTAATCTATCATTCTATTTATCTATTTACCTATAATCTTTTCTCTCTTACTATCTACCTGACTGTCTGCCTATCTGTCTGTCTGTATCTATCACCTGTCTATCATCTACCCTGTTAACTATCAAATCTATCGATCTATTTATCCATTTATCTATAATCTCCTTTCTCTTTCTCATCTGTCTATCATTTATCATCTATTATCAACCCTGTTAGCTGTTAATCTATCATTCTATTTATCCATTTATCTATAATCTCTTCTCTCTCTCATCTATCTATCTATCTATCTATCTATCTATCTATCTATCTATCTATCTATCTATCTATCTATCTATCTATCTATCTCATTTATCATCTATTAACCCTGTTAGCTGTTAATCTATCATTCTATTTATCTATTTACCTATAATCTTTTCTCTCTTACTATCTACCTGACTGTCTGCCTATCTGTCTGTCTGTATCTATCACCTGTCTATCATCTACCCTGTTAACTATCAAATCTATCGATCTATTTATCAATTTATCTATCATCTCCCCCCCCTCTCTCTTTATCTAAATGACACATGCCTCACACCCACATCAGCAAAAAGGTGTTGGAAAAATAAAGTTACAATCTAGGGGTTGTGGGGGGGGGGGCTCAACATTTGGCAGGTGAATAATGGAGAAGCTGTTGCAGAGAGCAGTTCATATTGTTAACGTTTCCGTGCTGATCCTTGCTGTCTCCCCTTTCAATCCTTTGCAGAAAATATCTCAAAAACCTTTCAACGCGAAGAAGGATAATTTGCTTTAAATTCAATGAAATTAGGTCCCAGGATCAGAGGCGTAACACAGGCCCTCCCATCCAGAATCCCTGTTCTTTAAATTTAAAGTGGCAAGCTGTTCCACAGGACAACCTGTAGTGCCAATGTTTCCCGGTCTCAGCCAAGAGGCCTGGACTTTAATTCCCAGAATTCCCCAAGCTGCCTGGGGAAATCCGTCCAGCCACGCTTCCAAACCCCTTAAAATCAGCCGAAATAATTCCAAGAGAAACCTGGAAGAAATTCTAAACCTTCCAGAGAATAAAGTGGAAAAACAGAAGCTTCTCTTATCAATCTCTACATTGAGAGATTGAGGCCTATAAACATCGTGGTTTATAGGCCTCAAACAGGCTCTTCAACCACCTCCTGACCCACTGAAACCCCTATGCCTGCCCCCTTTGTGTGGGTCCAACCAAGGCACAACTTTGGGGCTACTAAGAGATAACCAAAGGCAATTTCTTCCCTGTTTCATGTTGTCTCTGCCTTTCCGCCAGGTTATGCCCACCGGCAGTGTGACTTAAATGGCAGCTGGGCATTGGTGCCCAACCAAAATCTCACCTGGGCGAACTACACCGAGTGTGCCAAATTCCTCGACCTTGCAACCCCTCAAAACGTGAGTGGCGACCCGGGTGAGAAGGAGAAGGTCTGAATTTCATCCATCCATTTATTTATAATCTTTATTTATTTACATATAAACAGTCTAAGTACAATCTTTATTTACTCATAAATTACTTGCTTACAACCTTTATTTATTCATAAATTATTTCTTTGTAATAATGTCTGTTTATTCATCGATTATTTACTTGCAATCTTTCTTCCTTTATTCTTCAATTATTTATTAAGAATCTTTACGGATTCGTTTGCGAACTGGCCTCCAGAAATTGCGGGTGCTCCGTCACTCACAATGATGGAGACTTTTCAGGACGAGATTGGACAATTGTTCATCTGAAATGGTTCAAGATCTCCTGCTTGGCCAGGGGAGTGGGGGGGTGGACTAGAAGACCTTCAAGGTCCCTTCCGACTCTGTTATTCTATTACGTATTTATAATCTAAATTAATTAATTACATTTATTTAATTATCCCATCTCTCATGCCTAAGACAGGACTAGAACTCCCCGTCTCCTGGTAATTGGCCCAAAGTCTCCCAGTTACCTTTCATGCCTAAGGCGGGACTATAACTCCCAGTCTCCTGGTGATTGGCCCAAAGTCTCCCGGTTGGCTTTCGTGCCTAAGGCGGGACTAGAATTCCCTGTCTCCTGGTGATTGGCCCAAAGTCTCCCAGTTGCCTTTTGTGCCTAAGGCGGGACTAGACCTCACTGTCTCCTGGTGATTGGCCCAAAGTCTCCCGGTTGGCTTTCGTGCCTAAGCCGGGACTAGAATTCCCGGTCTCCTGGTTTCTAAACCATTACAACAAACTGGCTCAGATCTAGGTGCAGAACTGGTCCTGATTCAGCATAGCCCCAAAGTAGCTTCAAACCTTCACGCAATACAAAAGTGTGAACAAAACAAGACACTTAATGCTGTCCCCTCTGGCCATGATTAAGTGTTGATTATGGCTTCGGAGCACCTCATTAACTTCCATTATTGGTTTATTAACCCCTACCCCCAGGGTTTAGCGTGCCAGTTAATAAAAACAGTTCCTCAATTACATTTTGTAAGGCATCCTTGGTCTGTTGGAATGGTATCTATGCATAATGCATTCAATTACAGGCAGTCCTAGACTTACAACCGCAACTGGGACCGGAATGTGAATTGCTAAGTGAGGTAGTTGTTAAGTGAGTCAAACCTGCAGTTGTTAAATCAATCAGGTGTCATTAAGCAAATCTTCTTCCCCCATTGACTTGTGGGAAACAGCTAGGAAGATTACAAACGTCAAACATGTAACACCTAGTCACCCAGCTGCCTTTCGTGTTTAAAGTGGGACTAGAACTCCCCGTCTCCTGGTGATTGGCCCAAAGTCTCCCAGTTACCTTTCGTGCCTAAGGCGGGACTAGAACTCACCATCTCCTGGTGATTGGCCCAAAATCACCCAGCTGCTTTTCGTGTTTAAAGTGGGACTAGAACTCCCCGTCTCCTGGTGATTGGCTCAAAGTCACCCAGCCAGCTTTCATGTCTAAGGCAGGACTAGAACTCACGGTCTCCTGGTGATTGGCCCAAAGTCACCCAGCTGCCTTTCATGCCTAAGGCGGGACTAGAACTCCCCGTCTCCTGGTGATTGGCTCAAAGTCTCCCAGTTACCTTTCGTGCCTAAGGCGGGACTAGAACTCACCGTCTCCTGGTGATTGGCCCAAAGCCAGCCAGCCGGCTTCATTCAATGCTGGCTGGGGAATTCTGGGAACTGAAGTCCACCCATCTTAGGTTGACAAACGCATCTCTGCACATCCCTTCTGTGTGTTGCAGGACGTCTTTCATCGACTTTATCTGATTTATACCGTTGGTTATTCCATCTCGCTGGGATCGCTGACAATCGCGGTTATGATCTTAGCATATTTCCGGTAAGTTGGCGCCATGGCTAGTAGACCCCCTTTTTTCTGTGAGGTTTGCTAAGGAGGTCAAAAAAGTCAAAATGGCAGCTACAGCAATGCCAATTCCCCAGCCCTTGCGAAGGTCCATCCATCCCGTCACATGTCCAAGCAAAGAGGCAAGGCTTCCATTGCACTGTATTTACAACCATAGATTCCTAGAACCCTAAAGGCTGGAAGGGACTTGGAGGTCATCTAGTCCAACCCTTTGCCCAAGGCAGGGGATCTTAAACCATCTCAATCAAATGAATGTCCAATCTTTTCTTGAAAAGCTCCTTGCCATCTTGACTTATTTGACCCACATACAGGCCAACATTGGCTTTTAAACAACTTTTTAGCTGCCTTAAATGGTTTTACATTGGTTCTATGGGGCTCTTAAGCCATTATTTTGTATTTCATGTAATGAAAGGGTGATTGTAGCAAATGCAGCATAGAAAATCCTCATTTTTTTGCTTTTTTCCAGTCTGTTCATGCACCGTGTCCTATATCTTATTTATTTCTTTAGGTTTCTAACTTTATATAAGCTGCCATCTCATAAAACAAGTGAATTTTGTCCTTTCTTTTCTTTTCTTTTCTTTTCTTTTCTTTTCTTTTCTTCTTTCTTCTATGTTTTGTTTTGTTATGCTATTTTTCTATTCTAATCTATTCTACTCTACTCTATTCTGTTCTGTCCTACCTATATCCTACCCTACCCTCTTATTCCATTATATTTTTATTTTATTTTATTTTATTTTCGTACTGTATTTTTATTTCATTTCATTATTTTGTTTTATTTTTTATTTTTTTCACGGAAAAGAATTCCTTATATACAAGTAGCCCTTGACTTAACAATCACAACTGAGCCTAAAGTTTCTGTTAAGCAGTTTCTTGCCACCGTAGTTACGTGAATCCCTGCAGGTGTTAAGTTAGCCCATTCACTTTGCTAGTCAGAACGTTACAAAAAGGGGTCACATGACTACCAAGCCCCTCCCCCAGGACACTGCGACCGTCATAAATAGGAGTCTGTTGCCATACGTCACGTGACCATGGGGATCCTGAAACAGTCGTAAGTGTGAAAAATGGTCCTAAGTCCCCTTTTTTTCCAGAGCCGTTGTAGCATCAAACGGTCGTTAAACGAACCACCGTGTTCCAAGGACTTACCCGTGGTTAATTTTAATTTTTATGGCTAATTTATTCTTTATTTACTGATTAAATTTAGAAAATACCCCTCTTGCCGTCAAGTAACTTAGACTGGCTTGTGTTTGAGTCTGCTTCCGCCAAATTCAAGTCACTGGTTCGAATCCCCACTCCCAGTGTGTGTGTGTGTGTATGTGTCTGTGTGTCTGTGTGTGTCTGTGTGTCAGCCTGCAAACGAATCCCTTGCAAAGATTTATCAGAGTCCTGAAGTTTCGCATTTTTGTCTTGTTCCAGACGTTTGCACTGTACCCGGAACTACATCCACATGCATTTATTTGTCTCCTTCATTCTCCGGGCGATCAGCATCTTTATGAAGGATGGTATCCTGTATTCCGGCTCTGCCATGGAGGAGATGGAGATAATCAAGGAGGAGGAATTCAGATCCATGATGGAAGCTACCCCAATCGATAACTCGACCCTGGTTAGCATCTCCCACTTGTCAAACATCCTTCATGTCCCAGTAAAGGAAGGACGGAAGACTTCCTTGATTGATTTGATATTTTTATTCTGCTTTTATTACTTTATCAATAACTTGTGAGCTTGCCTATTAGGCCTTCCTCCCGCTCCCATTTTCCCCCTAGCAATAACCTTGCAAGGTTGGGCTGAGACTAAGAGAGGGACTGGTCCAAAGTCACCCAGCCGGCTTTCATGCCTAAGGCGAGACTAGAACTCACTAGTTTCTGGTGATTGGCCCAAAGTCACCCAGCTGCGGGACTAGAACTCACCAACTCCTAGTTTAAACAGCCTGTCAAACGTCAAATCTGGTCCGTCTATGATGCCCACAGGAGGACTTATCAATATTGTCAATTAATCCCCCCTTCTCTCCCTTCCTCTCTCTGTCTTTTTCTATTTCTCTCCCTCTCTCTTTCTCTTAGTACTCCTCTCCTTACTCTGCCCAGGTGGGCTGCAAATTAGTCGTGACTCTCTTCCTCTACTTCCTGGCCACCAGTTACTACTGGATCTTGGTGGAAGGCCTCTACCTTCACAGCCTCATATTCATGGCCTTCTTCTCGGAGAAGAAATACCTCTGCGGATTCACGATGTTCGGTTGGGGTGAGTTGGTCTTTCTCACAAGGCTTCCTCCAGAGACTGAAGGATCTCAATGAGCTTCCAGAAGTTGGCCTCTTGGCCATGAGAGGTCTACAAACACCTCCCACTGCTCATCCTTTGGTGTTTTGGGGTAAAAATAAAGAAGGAGAGATAAAGGTGAGCTAGAAAGATGGTTCCAAAATGCGATGACTAGAACATCCACTTGGAAACCCCTATAGATGTTGGTGGAAGGGTGGGGTTTATGGAAATTGTGATATAGCTCTGCTGGGTGAGGAATTCTGGGAATTGAAGTCTACAAGTCTTAAAGTGGCCAAGGTTGGAGACCCCTGGATTAAATCATGATTTAAATAAGATCCTTCCTTCTGGAGAAGATCCACCCATGTGCTGGATAAGAGTCAACACCAACTAGATGGACCTAATCAACCCATTAAAGGTCTTTAGACGTTATTGACAAATATTGACTTTGAAGTTGAATCAAATAGTTCCTGAATTTCTCCTGAACATTTTTGTGGAATTTAGAAGGAGGGAGAATGAGCTCCTAGTGACTTGAGCTATCTTCATGACTTGAGGTATGAATTCCCAGAGATGTTTAAAGTGATGCACAGGTGATGAAGATCTCTCTTCCATCAGCTTCCACATTGTTGGTCATAGTTGATCGTGGAACCACGGGGTCCTTGAGGATCTCTGGGCTTGGTTGTTTTCCTGCAGACATTTCACGACCCAACTAGGTAATTCTATCAGTGCTAATGAGTGGAGGTTCTAGCTTTCAGCACTGTTCATGTTACCTGGTTGGGTCATGAAGCATCTGCAAGAAAACCACCCTGCTCAGAGAGCCCCAAGGACCCCACAGTCCTCTTCCTCTTCCTCCTCCTCTCTGTAAACCCCACTGCCTTCTACACTGAAGATGTTACTTAGTTGGGTCATCTGCAAAAAAAAATCAACAAACTCAGAGAGCAGCAAGGACCCCACAGTTCAACCCCAAACTATAAATATTATCTTCTAGTTTAGCATATATCATCTAGAGGGACATGGCTAGTTAGATGTTTCTTCAACTGAAGACTGGTGGCTACTGGTCAGAGGTTGGCTTTTTATCTAGAGGGCAAATTTCAGAGTTATCCTATTTCTTGGGGAGCTACAGATGGCATGTCAAAAGTCAACTTTTTCTAAAGATCGGCCTGCTCCTGTTCTTCTCCACTTTCTTGAAAAATATGCATCCAGATAAACCAATCACCCTTTTTTTTCTAGACTTTTTACTTTTGCACTAGGGATAAATGGGTTCCCCTTAGAGTTGTTCAGCTAGCGTTGTCCAAAATACCTTCAACATCCCTCCAATGTGGCTCAGAAGGCTCCAGAAGCCACTTGGGTGGAAATGATCTTAGTCTATTTGACCTGGAAAGATCTGACTTCATGGTTTACGTGGCTTTGGAGCTCCCAGACCTGACCTTGAGTTCCTCTATCTTAAATCTTTCAACAAGGTATTCTACAGGAGAAGGTCAGGAGGACATTTTGAAGGTCCCACAAAGGACTCCCAAGTCCCTCAGAACATGTCTGTGGAACCTCCTCAACTCCCTAGACAGGAGAAATGTTTCCATCAAACTTTCTTCTTCTTCTTCTTCTTCTTCTTCTTCTTCTTCTTCTTCTTCTTCTTCTTCTTCTTCTTCTTCTTCTTCTTCTTCTTCTTCTTCTTCTTCTTCTTCTTCTTCTTCTTCTTCTCCTTCTCCTTCTCCTCCTCCTCCTCCTCCTCCTCCTCCCTCCTCCTCCTCCTCCTCCTCCTCCTCCTCCTCCTCCTCTTCTTCTTCTTCTTCTTCTTCTTCTTCTTCTTCTTCTTCTTCTTCTTCTTCTTCTTCTTCTTCTTCTTCTTCTTCTTCTTCTTCTTCTTCTTCTTCTTCTTCTTCTTCTTCTTCTTCTTCTTCTTCTTCTTCTTCTTCTTCTTCTTCTTCTTCTTCTTCTTCTTCTTCTTCTTCTTCTTCTTCTTCTTCTCTCTCTTCTTCTGCCCTGACATCAAGGTCAGGTCTTCGAGTTTACCCTGAGCACATTTGTCTGGACACGAGAACGGAAAGCTGCAATTTTAGCTGAAAACAGGATGTGGGATGCAGTGGTGGGCAGATCATTAACCAAGGTCTGTTTTTTTGCTTGCAGGCGTCAAGGAAAGAAACATTTAAGATCTCCAAAATAGCTTGAGCTGACCAAGGGGAAGGTGGACATTTTGTAGAAGCATGGAGGGGTGTGTGAGAGAGGGACATTTTAGAGAGTTTGTGATACCGTCACTCTCAAATCCATGAAAAGTTTAACAAGAGAACCATGGAACTACCTTATCCAGGGGTCTCCAACCTTGGCCACTTTAAGACTTGTGGACTTCAACTCCCAGAGTTCCAGACCTCTGGGAGTTGAAGTCAACAAGTCTTAAAGTGGCCAAGGTTGGAGACCCCTGACCTAATCCGTGAGGGCCATTCTCATTGGCTGAGCCTTTGGAATTAGGGCCTTCCTGAGTGGGCCACCAGGTTGACCTTGCAATTCTAGGAGGCCCCGAGTTCAGGCTGACCCTCCACCATTCTCTTAGAAACATCTTAGTACGTAATATTATTATAGGGTTGGTCACAGGACCAGCCAGATGTTGAGACTGGATTTGGCCTTTAGGTCCACCTCTGGAGTCCTTCCCATGGACCCGGGAGATCCAGATGGGGTTGTGTGATGGCGTTAAAGGTCTCGCCGCAGGATTTAAGCTGTTCCTAGTCAAGCTGCCTTTTGCAATTGGCTGGTGATGAAATTGTCAATGCCAACAGTGCTCCATCCATCCAGATGTTGTTATTAAGGCTGGTTGCACAGCCAGCCAGGTGTTCAGACTGGATTTGGCCTTTCAGTCCACCTCTCGAGCCCTGGCCAAGGACGTGATGATAAGCAGATATGACTGTTTGATGGATTGCCACAGGGTGTCAGCTGTTCCGAGTCAAACTGCCTTTTGCAACTGACCGACGGGGAAATTTGTCAATGCAGATAGTGTTCAAGGGATGCTCCCAATATTTTGGGACGGCATCCAAGGCGCTATCACCATTGATCCTACCTTTGCTTCCTTTTGTGACTTTCTCCGGTTCTTTCTCTTCTCTTCTGCTGTCTGTAGATACAGGTAGACTTCAACTTATGACTCCAACTGAGCCAACATTTCCGTTGTTAAGCGAGACCTTTGTTAAGCGAGTTTTGCCCCGTTTTATGACTTTTCTTGCCACAATTGTTAAGAGAATCACTGCAGCTACTCACACGGTTGTTAAGTGAATCTGGCTTCCACGATGGCTTTGCTGATCAGACGGTCGCAAAAGGGGATCATGTAACTCTGGGAAGCTGCACCCGTCATAAATATGAGTCAGTTGCCAATTGTCTGAATTTGGTCATGTGATCATGGAGATATTGCACCACTCATCAGTGCAAAAAATAGACCTAAGTCCCCTTTTTCAGGGCCGTTATAACTTTGAACGGTCACTAAATGAACAGCTGTAAGTCAAGGACTACCTGTACTGTCGTATCCACCACCAAGATTTTTTTTAAAAATATCATCGCAGGAAATAATCATCATTGCAGGCAGTCCTCAACCTACGACCATATTTGACCCAAAATTTCCTTTGCCAAGTGAGAACAGTTGTTAAGTGAATTTCCCCCCCCCCAATGAACGACCTTACTTGCCACCATTGTTAAGTGAACCCCTGCAGTTGTTAAGTAAGTAACCCAGTCGTTAAGCAAACCCTGCTTCCCCCATTGGCTTTGTTCGCAAAAGGGGATCACATGTGACCCCCCGGGACACGGCGACCGTCATAAATACGAGTCAATTGCCAAGCATCTGAATTTTGATCACATGACCATGGGGATGATGGAACGGTCGTTAAGTGTGAAAAGCGGTCCTGGGTCCCTTTTTTCAGTGCCGCTGTAACTTCGGTCACTAAATGAACCGTTGTAAGTCGAGGGCTATCTGTATTGTTATTTCCCCCGAATGAATAATATCTCAGTCTTTATCGGTTGAGTGTTGATCCTCGACTCAACTCAACAACCAAAATAATTTACAAAGGGAACCCCAAATACCTCGATCGCGGTCGTAAGTTGAGGACTGCCCGTAAATCAAAGCTGTTAATTTCCTGGCAATAATTCGAGGTTGTGCGGTGTTATTGCAGTTGTCGCTTGTGGCATTTTGGTTTTTAGAGTCGCAGGCATGTTGCAATATGAATCCAGCAGGTTTAAGAAACACCTGCAACGATTCCAGCATCGAAGTTCAGAAATTTCATGCAATGCAACAGATCAGGTGTCAGGTGTCACCTTTCTGTCATTTTCTTTGATTGACGGCTTGTTGTTCCTCCAAAAATGTCCCCCCCCCAAATCCATCCCATAGGAGCTCATAAAACCAAAATTCAGATTATGCCACAGCTTGCCAAAGGAGTTCTTTTTAAAAAAAAAATGCAGGGCCAAACAAAAAGAGAAACTTTTGCGAAGAAAAAGCAGATTTTTTTTTTACTTTGGAAGGGGGAAATATTCCTTGAAACATTGGCTCTGGACCTGGAAGGTCTGATCTGCGTTAACAGACTCATCTACCATAAAGAAAAAAGGGAAAAGACATTCTCTCCCTCAAAAAATTAACCAATTTTCTTTTATTATCTCATAAGCTGCTGCTTGTTACAGTCCAGCTTGCAACATGACTTTCAAAAAGTAGACACAGGCTGTAAATTACATTACTTTATGTGATAATAAAATAAATGAGTCTGTGGAGGTTTTTATTTTATTTATTTCTCTCTGCCAAAGGCTTGGGAAGTTGGCCCGCAGGAGCTAAAAAAAATCCCTCTGTCCATGCAGATAAAGGTTTATCACAGAGATAGGTGCCATATTGTCTAGCTTCGGCAGCCAAATCAGAAGGTAAAAAAGGCTGGAAAAAAATGTGAGAAAAAAGAAGATTTGGCTTCTTAAACTGGATTAAATCCAGCCAGAGAATAGATTTGCAAATTAAATGTTTTGCTATCTAGTCTTCCAGAAGAATGTTTGGCTATATGGTCTCTATTCACCCAATGGTCATCACCTGGTGACGTACTTTCCACATTTATTGTTCTATCGCTATGCACCAAAAAGGGTTAAACAGAAGGCCGCTTATTTTGGGATTGTCTATTGCTAATAACCCGCAAATAATTTCCAAATGGAGTCTGTAAAATTCTACCTTTTTCTTATGGAGCTGCAAATACTTAGAAAATCCTTTTTTAAAAAAAAAAAAAATCGCACTAGCAACAGCAATAGCGTTTAAACTTATACACCGCTTTATAGTGCTTTCCAGCTCTTTCTAAGCGGTTTACAGAGCCAGCCTCTTGTCCCCAACAATCTGGGTCTTCCTTTTACCCACCTCGGGAGGATGGGAGGCCGAGTCAACCTTTAACCTGATGAGATTCGAACTGCCAAATTGCAGGCAGCGGGCAGCCAACAGAAATAGCCTGCAGTACTGCACTCTGACCACTGCGCCACCGAGGCTCTTAGTAATAAGCTTTTTGCTTATTTAATCTTTTGCCTCTAGTGCAGTCTTTCTCCCTGCTTTAAAAAAAAATCCATTTTGGCCAATTTTGGCTGGTTGTTGTTTGCCGATGTTTATTTATTAAACATAAATAAAAGAGGCTGTACTTGCTCTAATCTGAATTGAGGGATGGACGGAGGCAGGGGAGGTGGCCGAGATGCTGTGGACAACAGCAGCAGCCTAAACTGGAAATAACCCAGGGGAATTTTCCTATGAGAAAGGCGGGAAAGAAAGAGATGGGTGGGCGGAGGGAGGGAGAAAGGAAGGAGAGGAAGAGAGGAAGGAAGGAAGGGAAGAAAAGGGGAAGGAAGGGAAGAAGGAAAGAAAAAGGAGAGAAGGACACAGGAAAAGGGGAAGGAAGGAAAGAAGGAAAAGGGGGAGGGGAGGAAGGGAAAGAGGAAGGAAGAAGAAAAAGGAGAGAAGTACAGATAAAAGGGGAAGGAGAGAAGGAAAAAGGGGAGGGAAGGAAGGGAGACGGAAAGAAAAAAAGGAAAGAAGGGCAGAGGAAAGGGGGAAGAAGAAGTAAAAAGGGGAAGGAAGGAAGGAAGGACAGAAAAAGGAGAGAAGAGCAGAGGAAAAGGAGGAGGGAGGGAGGAAGGAAGGAAAGAGATGGGAATGAGGAGAAGGAAGGAAGAAAAGAAAGAAGGAAAAAAGGGAAAGGGAGGGAGGAAGCTCCGCTTGTGTTTCGGACATCTCAAGAGAGTTAACGGTTCACCCTGATTGATTGACTGATGACCTATCGCTGAGTGACCACATAGATAGCCATGTCCACCTTCTCCTGGAGGGGCTGCCCTCATCCTGACCCTTCAGCTATCCTAAAAAACGCCGGCATCACCCCTTCCGCCTCCTCCTCTTTCCTGCCACCGTTCTACCATCATGGACCCCTGGCAAAGAGCTGGGCCTTCACATCAGGTGTCTGAAATAGTAGTCCTTGGCTTACAACAGTTCATTTAGTGACTGTTTTAAGTGATGACGGCGCTGAACAAGAGGAGTCGTGACCATTTTTCACACTTACGACCGTTGCCACACCCCCACAAGTCACGTGATCAAAATTCAGACGCCTCGGCCGCTGATCCTCATATATTTATGGCCGTGGCCACGTCCCCTTTTGCAAACTCCCCCCCCCAATGGGGGAGCCACATTCACTTAACAACCGTGTGGCTAATTTAACAACTGTAGTGATTCACTTAACAACTGTGGGGAGAAAGGTTGTAAAATGGGGCAAAACTCAACAGTCGTCACACTGAGCAATGGACATTTTGCGTTCAATTGTGGTCGTAAGTCCAGGAGTACCTGTAATTTGAACCCAGTCAATTGTACCTCAAGTAAAATGCTAACCATACAACAACACGACCCCACCCCACTTCACACACACACACACGCACACACACACACACACCAGGGAGGTTGCTGTAGACAAATATGAAATATCGATCTGATTCTGAAACTTATCCATGCATTTCACTTTCCATCTTTCAGGCCTTCCGGCTGTGTTTGTCGCAATCTGGGTAATGCTTCGAGCGACATTAGCAGACACCGAGTGAGTCCCGAGTTTGTTCCATGTGAATTTCTTTCTTTCTTTCTTTCTTTCTTTCTTTCTTTCTTTCTTTCTTTCTTTCTTTCTTTCAAAGCTTATCTGACTTTGAATCCTGTGGTAAACGTTTTATTTTTTATTTCTGCACAAAATCAGAAGTCAATAAAAAAAAACATGAGACACTATAAACATGGAACAGAAATAATTTGACAAAGATAGATGGAGGTAAAAGATAGATGGATGATTGATAGATCGATGGATGGAAGGATGGACGGATGGACAGACAGACAGATAGACAGACATGGATGGATGGATGTGATAGAAATGATAGGTAGGTAAGATGAATGGATGGGTAGATAGATGATAGATAGATAGATAGATAGATAGATAGATAGATAGATAGATAGATGATAGATAGATAGATAGATAGATAGATAGATAGATAGATAGATGATAGATAGATAGACAAATGATTGCTAGATAAATATATAGATACAATAAAGATAGAAGATAAGAGATAGAGAGATAATAGATGCAGACAAACCGGTAATAGAGATGACTGGATGGATGAATGGAAGGATGAAGGATAGAAAATATTCAGGGGTCTTCAAACTTGACCGCTTTAAGACTTGTAGACTTCAGCTCCCAGAATTCCTCCTCCAGTCGTGTTAGCTCAGGAATTCTGGGAGTTGAAGTCCACAAGTCTTAAACTTGCCAAGTTTGAAGACCCTTGTGATAGATGGTTGTGACCCTTTTGATAGATGGTTAGATATTTGCCAAATTATTTTATTCATATATTATACACACACACACACACACACACACACACACACACACATACATACTCCGTGTATAGATATCTATACATCTATATGTATATCTATATGTATATATATCAAACTAATAGACTTGCATCTCTAAAGAGTTGTAAACTTGGTTCCCCTCTGATCCTATTTTAAATATGTTTTTCTCCTTTGCTGAAATAAGTGTGTGTGTGTGTGACAGGCACACACTGCCTGTCTGATTGGAAAAAATAATAATTGGCGCTGAAGGATATTTTTAATCCCAGAGTGCCATATGATTTGTTTTGCTAATAGCCACAATAACCACAACATTTTTATTCCTCATGAACCCAGCTGGGCCATTTATTACCTCCTTTATATAAATTCATATATATATATATATATCAAATTTAGCAACCCATGCTAAAAAAAAAAAATACAGCCAAGAGAATGTTTTAATACCAGTGGAATGAACAAAAGCTAGTGTTTTGTTTTTTTTTCAAACCTGGCAACTTTAAGATGTGTGGACTTCAACTTCCAGAATTCCCAGCCAGACTTCAACTCCAAGAATTCTGGGAGTTGAAATCCACACATCTTAAAGTTGCCAGATTTGTAAAACATTCTTAAAAGCCAACCTGTTTAGATCTGTACTTCCTGAAATAGACAAACCTGACTCTTTATTTATCCCCACTCCCTGGTTATTTTTAAAGGTAGACTACTCCTTTACCTTGGAGGCTCAACCTCTCACAAATTTGCTTTCCTGGCCATGTGTGGGGATGATTTCCACAAGTCTTTTGATATAGGAAGATTATAGAAGTTCTTGAAAACAGTTCCTAGAGCCGAAAGCTACCTACTTTACAACAAAATCAGATGCATGAAGCGGTTTTGTCAGGATGTCTGTCCTCTTTTCTTGACAGATGCTGGGATTTAAGCGCCAAGTATTACAAGTGGTTTGTCCAGGTGCCTATCCTCACGGCCGTGTTGGTGAGTTGGAGCCAAGGAGGAGTCTGGGAAGGGGAAAAGGGGAGAAATCAACAGGCGGGGTTCAAAAAAGTCAAGATGGCAGACAGGGTTGTACAGGGAAAGCCGCGTCTAGTTTTTACAGACCTTGCCTGTCATTTAAATCAGAATTTCTCAACCTCAGAATGTTTTAAGATGGGTGGACTCCAACTCCCAGAATCCCCCAGCCTACATGCTTTAAGAGGGGAGGACTCCAACTCCCAGAATCCCCCAACCAGCCATGCTTTGAGAGGGGGAGATTCCAATTCCTAGAATACCTCAGGCAGAACAGAAAATCCTAGGGCTGGAAGGGATCCGAGAGGTCATCTACTCCAACCCTCAAGGCAGGAGGCCTTTTACAGGTAGTCTTCAACTTACGCCCGCATTTGATCCAAACATTTCTGTTGCTAAGCCAAGCTCTTGTTCAGTGAGTTTTTAGCCCCATTTTGCCACCTTGCTTGCCGCAGTCATAAAGCGAATCACTGCTGAGTTTAAAAGTGAGTATCATGGTCGTTAAATGAATCTGGCCGTTCCCCTTGATGTTGATCATCAGAAAGACGGTCATAAATATGAGTCAGTTGCCAAGCATCCCAAATTTTGATCACGTGACTCTGGGGATATTGTAACGGCCGTAAGTGTGAAAAACGGCCGCTTCAGTCGCTAAACAAATGGTTGTATGTCGAGGACTCCCTCTATACCATCCCGTTCAAGTAGAATTATCCACTTTATTTCGGAAACCTCCAGCAAAATTCGTACAATGGGTGAGAAATCGCAGCTATTGAGAGAGATCTATCATCCCCAGACTGCAAGGCACAATTAACTGACACACACACACAGAGAGACACACAGACACACAACCCCGTGGCATGAATGAAGCCACCCCAATCCCTGGGGGGGGGGGTCTGCAGACGTCAAATCAAAGCCATTCTCGGCTTCCTTCGGACGTGGGGAAGACAACATTGGTGGAAAACTGAGCCGGGCTTCCCGGCCTGGAGAATTTATTTTCCAGCAAAACAAACCCAACGTCCACGCTGGGCAAACCATTGTTTTGTGGTCAGTGGACCGTAAATGGAAAGATTTTTTTTCAGGGCTGGCGCTTGACCAGTAGTCTCCGGCCAGCTTCTTCCATTCTCATCCCTCCAGGATGTCTGGGTGGTCCAGCAAACAGGGCTGGGGGATGGGGGCAGGATAACTGGAATAGCCTGCGGTTAGACCTCAAACCAGGTTAGGGAGCGAGCGGAGCGATGCCCTTGGTTTTTGCAACACCCTGCAGCGCCCTGAAGGCTTTTGTGTCCGATGCCCCCACACACACACACACAAAATTAACCCCTCCTGGGTGGGTTTGATTTGAGTGCAGTTTCTATCCCCCTCCCCCGCTGCAATGGGAGAGGGGGAATCATGGAAAGGAAGTAGGTGTGTAATTTTAAATATATATATTTAAAAATGTGGTGTAGGTTTTAGAGATGCTAATTGCCCAAAGGGGCACTTTTATTGGTATTAAATTATCGCTCCTTCCCTTCTTGTTCCTCCCTCCCTTTCCTTCCCTCTCTTTTTTCTTACTTACTCCCCTTTTTCTTCCTTCTCTCTCCTCCTCCTCCTCCTCTTTCTTGTCCTTCTTCTCCTTCTCTTTGTCTTTCTCCATTCTTTTTCCTTTTCTCCTCCTTCTCTTCTCCTTCTTCCCCTTCCTTTTCTCCTTTCCTCCTTTTTCCTCTTCTTCCTTTTTCTTTCTCCTTCTCTTTCTTCTCCTTGCTCCTTCATCCTTTCCCCTCCTTCTTCTCCTTCTCCTTCTTCTTTCTCTTCCTTCTCCTTCCTTTCTTTCTCCATCTCTTTCTCCCCTACATCCACTTCCCCTCCTCTTTCTTGTTCATCTTCTTCTCTTTCTCCTTTCTTTCCTCCTCCTTCTCTTCCTCCTCCCTTTCCTTCTGTTTTCCCTTCCATTTCTTCTCCCTTCCCTTTGTCCCCTTCTCTTTCCCTTCCTTCCTTTTGTCTTTCAGGCAAATTTTATCCTGTTTATCAAAATCATCAGGGTCCTTGCAACCAAACTCCGAGAAACAAACGCTGGGAGATGTGATACCAGACAACAATATCGGTAAGGGGAGAATTATTCCTCTCTCTCCATGGGGGGAATTCCTCCCAGCCAGAGTGGAGTAACGAAACAGGGAAAAGAGAGGAGAATTTAGTTTCAGGAAGAGCCCATAGAAAACTGAGGGTCCCGTTATCCAATGCCAGGAGAAGGAAAGGAAAGGAAAGAGGGAGGGAGGAAAGGAACAGAAAAGGAGGAAAGGAGATGAAAGGAAAGGAAAGGAAAGAAGGAAAGGGAAGGAAAAGAAAGAAGGAAAAGGAGAGGAAAGGAAAGAGGGAGGGAGGAAAGGAACAGAAAAGGAGGAGAGGAGAGGAAAGGAAAGAAGGAAAGGGAAGGAAAAGAAAGAGGGAGGGTGGAAAGGAATGGAATGTAAAAGGAGATGAAAGGAAAGGAAAAGGAAAGGAAAAAGAGAGGAAAGGAAAGAGGGGGAGGAAAGGAACAGAAAAGGAGGAAAGGAGAGGAAAGGAAAGGAAAAGAAACAGAACGTAAAAGGAGATGAAAGGAAAGGAAAAGGAGATGAAAGGAAAGGAAAGGAAAGGAAAGAAGGAAAGGGAAGGAAAAGAAAGAGGGAGGGTGGAAAGGAATGGAATGTAAAAGGAGATGAAAGGAAAGGAAAAGGAAAGGAAAAAGAGAGGAAAGGAAAGAGTGGGGAGGAAAGGAACAGAAAAGGAGGAAAGGAAAGGAAAGGAAAAGAAAGAGGGTGGGTGAAAGAAACAGAACGTAAAAGGTGATGAAAGGAAAGGAAAAGGGATGGGAATAGGGGAGAGGAAGTGAGATAGGGAGGAAGGGGAAGGTAAAGGAACATGGGAATAAGGGAAAGGAAGGGAGGGAAGGGGAATGGGAAGGAGAAAGATGGAGAAGGAAGGAAGGGTTAGAAAGAAGGAAAGTGAAAAGGAAGAGACGAAGGTGAAAGGAAGGAAGAGAAAGAAAGGGGAAGGAGAGAGGAGGAAGGAAAGAAGGGGAAGGAAAAGATGAAGGAGACCCGTGCAACAGCTGCCTATCAGCCCCATGACCCAAAGAAGTGAAACCCTGCATGCAGACAACCACATCTGGCCCCCTTCGCCAGCTGTGCCCCAGAGGAAGCCTCCTTCTGGCTGCAAACAAGGCGGAGAAGGGGGCGGAAGAGACACATTCAGCCAAGTCTCGCCGAATCTGGAGGCAATTAGCAAAGGGGGCACCAGGGCCCGTGGGGGCTGTGGGGGGGCCCTCCCCTCCTCTGGCATCGGCTGTCTTGATGTCCCGGCTGGAAAAACACCCCTGCAACCTCCCAGCCGCTTCCAAACCGACATTCGTAGCAACCCTCCAAGAGGGTGAAATAAATCTCGGAGGAAATGATAGGCTGAGAACGAAACTTTGAGGTTTTGCAAAGCCGGGCCAAGCATCCCCGCTGGTCTCCTCGCCTGCTTTGAATTAAAATACTTGCTTTCCAAATTCACATTCTCCCCCCCCGCTTTCTTCTCCTCCCCACCTCCCTGAACTTCGAAAATAAGCTGTGCCAGTTTGAAAAACTCATCCTTTTCTTTCTTTCTTTTTTTTCCTCTGCCAGCCTCACCCTGGTGGGGACGATGTGCCACGTCCTGCACCGTTTGGGGTTTCCAGGTCTTCTCTTGCAGAGGAGGGCGAGCGAGCGAACAAGGGACTTTACGAGCGGTCCTTGAGTTATGACTGCCGTTGGAGATGGAATTTCCCTTGTTAAACCAGCTGATTTGACACCAGTGAAACACCTGGGTTTCTGTAGTCATTAAGTGAAACATGATGTTGCCAAGCAAACCGGAACTCCTTCTCCTCCTTTTCTTTTTCCTCTCCTCGTCCTCCCCTTCCTCTTCTCTGCAAACCCCACTCCCTTCTAGCATGGATGATGTTACCTAGTTCGGTCATGAGACGTCTGCAAGGAAACCACCCAGCTCAGAGAACACCAAGGACCCCCTCAATTCAACCCTGAGCTACAAAGATTCTCCTCTATCTATTATTATTTATCATCTTTCCTCTTCGTCTCCTTCTCTGCAGGAAACTGTTGAAATCCACCCTGGTCCTCATGCCATTATTCGGGGTCCATTATATCGTCTTTATGGCTATGCCGTACACGGAGATTTCCGGAATCCCCTGGCAAATTCAGATGCACTATGAAATGCTGTTTAACTCTCGTTCCAGGTTCGCCCAATCTCTGTCCCGTCTTCAGAAGGGATTTAGTTCTTCAGAAGGGATTTAGTTCTTCAGAAGGGATTTAGTTCTTCAGTTTAGGATTTAGTTCTTCAGTTTAGGGTTTAGGAAAGGGGTGAAAATGCAACGAAGTGATTTTTCCAGCCATGGGGTCTGTCCATGGCTTGGACTTCAACTCCCATAATCCCCACCCAGCTGAGAGGCTTCGGGTTGGACCTTTGCAAGCTAGAATAGACGCTTCACAAGAGTTATGGAGAATTCAATTATTAACAATATCAAATAGAAAGTTAAAAATTTAAACCTAATTATCATAGCTTTTATTGAATTTAATATTAAATTAATTCTTAAATTTTAATGTCCATTATTAACTATTATCCCTCTCTGAAGTCAAATCAGATTTTATGCACTTTCACTGTTGTGGACCATCTGCTCAATCTTAGCAGCATCCCATAATTCCCCTGGAAAAGGTTTTGCCCCATTTTATGACCTTTCTGGCCACAGTTGTTAAGTGAATCACTGCAGTCATCAAGTTAGCCATACAGTTGTTAAGCGAATCTGGCTTCTCCAATTAGGCTTTGCTCGTCAGAAGGTCGCAAAAGGGGATCACATAACCCAGGAGACAGTGCGACTGTCATAAGTACGAGTCAGTTGCCAAACATCTGAATTCATGATCATTTGACCATGAGGATGCTGCAATGTGTGAAACACAGTCATATGTCCCTTTTTTGAGTGATGTTGTAACTGAGGAGTCAATAAATGAACCGTTGTAAGTCAAGGACTATCTCTATATTAAGTCACCCAGCCCGTTGTGGATTGGGTCAGCCATAAGAGGCCTCCAAACTGTAGCCTGAAAACTATTCATGAAATCAATCAAAGAAATCAATTTTACTCCTTTTTTTTCCTTCTTCTTAGGGATTTTTCATTGCAATTATCTACTGCTTTTGTAATGGGGAGGTGAGTGTCCCCATCTGCACAAATTCTTGGTTCAGAGTGGCAGGAGGAGAGGGGAGGGAGGAAAAGAAAGGGAAGGGAAAGGAAAGGAAGGGAAGAAAGGAAAGGAAAGACATGAGGGAAGGGAAAGGAAGGGAAGAAAGGAAAGGAAAGACATGAGGGAAGGGAAAGGAAGGGAAGAAAGGAAAGGAAAGACATGAGGGAAGGGAAAGGAAGGGAAGAAAGGAAAGGAAAGACATGAGGGAAAGGAAGGGAAAGGAAGGGAAGGAAGAAAGGAAAGGAAAGAGGAGGGAAGGAAAGGAAAGAGGAGGGAAGGAAAGGAAGGAAGGGAAGAAAGGAAAGGAAAGAGGAGGGAAGGGAAGGAAGGGAAGGGAAGAAAGGAAAGGAAAGAGGAGGGAAGGGAAAGGAAAGAGGAGGGAAGGGAAGGGAAGGGAAGGGAAGAAAGGAAAGGAAAGAGGAGGGAAGGGAAAGGAAGGGAAGGGAAGAAAGGAAAGGAAAGAGGAGGGAAGGGAAAGGAAAGAGGAGGGAAGGAAGGGAAGAAAGGAAAGGAAAGAGGAGGAAGGGAAAGGAAGGGAAGGGAAGAAAGGAAAGGAAAGAGGAGGGAAGGGAAAGGAAAGAGGAGGGAAGGGAAGGAAAGGAAGGAAGGGAAGAAAGGAAAGGAAAGAGGAGGGAAGGGAAAGGAAAGAGGAGGGAAGGAAGGGAAAGGAAGGGAAGGGAAGAAAGGAAAGGAAAGACATGAGGGAAGGGAAGGGAAAGGAAGGGAAGGAAGAAAGGAAAGGAAAGAGGAGGAAGGGAAAGGAAAGAGGAGGGAAGGAAAGGAAGGGAAGGGAAGAAAGGAAAGGAAAGACATGAGGGAAAGGAAGGGAAAGGAAGGGAAGGGAAGAAAGGAAAGGAAAGAGGAGGAAGGGAAAGGAAAGAGGAGGGAAGGGAAAGGAAGGGAAGGGAAGAAAGGAAAGGAAAGAGGAGGGAAGGGAAAGGAAAGAGGAGGGAAGGGAAAGGAAGGGGAAGGGAAGAAAGGAAAGGAAAGAGGAGGGAAGGGAAAGGAAAGAGGAGGGAAGGGAAGGGAAAGGAAGGGAAGGAAGAAAGGAAAGGAAAGAGGAGGGAAGGGAAAGGAAGGGAAGGGAAGAAAGGAAAGGAAAGAGGAGGGAAGGAAAGGAAAGAGGAGGGAAGGGAAGGGAAAGGAAGGGAAGGGAAGAAAGGAAAGGAAAGACATGAGGGAAGGAAGGGAAAGGAAGGGAAGGAAGAAAGGAAAGGAAAGAGGAGGGAAGGAAAGGAAAGAGGAGGGAAGGGAAAGGAAGGAAGGGAAGAAAGGAAAGGAAAGACATGAGGGAAAGGAAGGGAAAGGAAGGGAAGGGAAGAAAGGAAAGGAAAGAGGAGGGAAGGGAAAGGAAAGAGGAGGGAAGGGAAAGGAAGGGAAGGAAGAAAGAAAAGGAAAGAGGAGGGAAGGGAAAGGAAAGAGGAGGGAAGGGAAAGGAAGGGAAGGGAAGAAAGGAAAGGAAAGAGGAGGGAAGGGAAAGGAAAGAGGAGGGAAGGGAAGGGAAAGGAAGGGAAGGGAAGAAAGGAAAGGAAAGACAGGAGGGAAGGGAAGGGAAGGAAGGAAGGAAAGGGGAAGGAAAGACAGGAGGAAGGGAAGGGAAGGAAGTGAAGAAAAGGGGAAGGAAAGACAGGAGGGAAGGGAAGGGAAGGAAGGGAAGAAAAGGGGAAGGGAAGAGGAGGGAAGGGAAGGAAATGAAGGGAAGGAGGGGAAGGGAAGACAGGAGGGAAGGAGGGGAAGGGAAGACAGGAGGGAAGGGAAGGAAAGGGGAAGGAAACACAGGAGGGAAGGAAAGGGAAGGAAATAAAGGGAAGGAAAGACATGAGGGAAGGAAAGGGAAGGAAAGGAAGGGAAGGGAACTTTCCACCCGTCCCATCCCATAATAACCGCCCTTTTGTCCTGTCCCACCCCCACCCTTTGTCCCCCTCCGTAGGTCCAATCCGAGATCAAGAAGTCATGGAGCCGATGGACTTTAGCACTGGACTTCCGTAGAAAGGCCCGGAGTGGGAGCACCACCTACAGCTATGGACCTATGGTATCCCACACCAGTGTCACAAATGTCACCGCCAAAGGGGGCACACCACTCCCTCTCAACGGGAAACCGGCCTCGGGCGCCCTCAATGGACACCGGAATTTGCCAGGCTACATCCGGAATGGGTCCATTTCGGAGAACTCGTTGGCGTCTTCGGGGCCCGAGCACTACAGCAAAGAGGAGGAATACCTCAACAGCTCCGGACTCTACAACGGCTTCAGGCCAGCTGCCTTGTTGGAAAAAGAAGAAGAAACTGTGATGTAACAAAAGGAGATGATGGTTAGAAAGCCCCGCTTAGGGGTCCCTGAAGGCACTGAGGGTGGCAAGCAACTTCCAGTCAATTGATTCCCCATCACAGGGAATCAATTTGGGGAGGGGGAGGTTGACTCTCCACCTGAATTCTTTGCTACGAGAAACGGCATCTGGCCGGAGTGAAAGACGGCAACACTTTTTGGCGACCCAGCAGAGACTCCGCGTTCTCCTTCCCTAGAAGGCAAGAGTGAACCCCGTTATCTTTGGGGAGCACAGGGGAAAGGGGGCCAGAGGTCCTAGGGCATTCAGAGCTTTTCTCCCTTAGGGGAACCAAAGGGATCGTGCCCGTTGATTGATCCAGACAGGATCGGTTCAGAACAAAGCTTTCTCACGGGGTTGATTTGCTTTTTAAAATTTGGTTTAGTGGGAGGGGGTGAGGAAATACCCCAACCAAACTGAATGCATGTTTTTTTGTACCCAGACAGAACTTTTACCACCCCCTCCTTCCAAAGATGTACTTAAATTCATGTTTTAAGTGACCAAGGGAAAACGAACCCAAGAAAAGGTCTTTCAATCGAAAGAAAATTGAAATTATTTTCCTACTCGTCCTGTTACCTTTCTGCTTTATGTCTCGCCGCACGAGAAAATCATATTGTCCCGGGGGAGGGGGTCTTATTCCTGGTCACTCATCCTCTCTCCCACCCTCTCAAACGAAGGCACCAGGAGATTGTCCAGCACTCTTTGTGGAAGGAGAAATTGCGATTAGATCAATACCGAATTAAGCAGTGAGTCAGTCAAAAAGCGAAAACAAGGAGATAATATTGTCTCTGTCTCCGGAGACAGACCATTGATTAACAATAAGAGGGGAAACAAAGGCTGGATATAGAATGAGGTGGGGAGGAGAGGAGGGCCAGAATGCAGGCAACGGAGCTCTGAGTTAGGGTCCTTCATGCCAGCATCAGGATGACGAGCTCCGGAACACTACTCAGGACCGAGAGCAACCCGCTGAGGATCAGACAAGCAGATTTTTGAAGAGTTGTGACCCCATGGAAAGAAGGGACAAGAGGGATTTGGATAGAGAAACGGGGATTGACCCCTGTCCAACGAGGGCTGTTTTCCTCACCTCCCAAACATGGTGTTTTTCTACCTCTCCCATTCAGTGCCGTTTGCGGCCAAAACACCAGATCCTTTCCGGGTGTGTGTATGTGTGTGAGACCTTGGGTCCCCCCCCAGAGGGACAGAGGCTTGGACGCTAAACGTGGTGGCATATATGTGGATTTGCACATGAGCGAGCAACGCCGAAGAGATGTCTTCCCCGGCCTCTGTGACAGTGGGGCTGGATCACACGGAGCCCAGAAACAGGAGGTTGCTCTGTTTTCCAAAGATCCCGGCCACGACGGAGCCAAAAATAAGTGGACAGTTTTGCTTTTAAGGCTGCACACGGAGGCAATGTTGTATTAAGATGACAAATGTCAAGCTAATCCTAGTGGAAACCTCTCTCTCTTGCCAACGGATCTTAATCCCACCAGGAACTGCCGTTCAATTAACAGACTGAGAATCAGGGTTTATTTCCCCCAACCCCTTTACCCAAATCCCACAATTTAGGAAGAAGGAACTATAAGACAGGGAATCCTTGCCTTACGACCACAGTTGTGGGGGCCAGAATTTCCATTGCTCAGCAAAAGCAGCCGTTAAGAGAGGTGCATCCAATTTTACAACTCTTTGCTGTGGTTGTTAAGCGAACCACTCACGGTTGTTAAGTGAACCACACAGTCGTTAAATGGATGACACTGACGTTAAGCAAATCTGGCTTCCCCGATCGACTGTCCGAAGCCCGTTGGGAAAATTGCAAGGGGAAATCACGTGACTCTCGTGGCGCTGTAACCGCTGTAAACACAGGTAGTCCTCGACTTACAACGGTTCGTTTAGTGACCACACAGAGCCACTGCAGCATCCCCTGTGGTTACATGATCAAAATTCAGGTGTTTGGCAACTGACTCGTATTTATGACGATGTGCCCGGGGGTGTGTGTGGAGTCATGTGATCCCCTTTTGCGACCTTCTGATCAGGGAAGTCTACAGGAAAGCCAGAGATTCACTTAACAACCAGGTTCCTTGCTTAACTAGTGCAGTGATTCACTTAACAACAGTGGCAAGGAAGTCATAAAAATCAGGCTAAAAAAAAAACCCCTCCCTGAACAAACGCCTCGCTTAACAATAGAAATGTTGGGCTCCGTTCTGGTTTTAAGTCGAGGACCCCCTTTATACGCCGGTTGCTCTGAGCGTAGCTGAATTCTGATCGGGTGGCCGCAGGAAAGCTGCCGCCGTTGTAAGTGTGAGGAACGTTTGTAAGTCACTTTTTTGAGCGCTGGTGTAACTTCAGCCTGAACGGTTGTTAAGTCAAGGTCTACAAAGCATTTCATCCCAATTGAGCTAGGACTGATAATGTCATTTTGTTTCCTGTTCCCCAGTTTTTAATTATTATCATTAAGGCCATTGCACAAACGATTTAGAAAATTTATCCTCTGCAAATACTGAGTTAATTGCATGAGCACCTGTCTGGCTGCAAAATTCCCTTTTTTTCTAAATAAATGCCCCCTTGTTAAAAACTACAACACCCAGAATTCCTTGCAGGAAGCCAGATTGACCTATCGTTGCTGCTTCGATCAAGGACTGGCTGGCTTGGATCGGAACCCATTGTTACAGATTAACAAAGTTGGAAGGGACCTTGCAGGTCATCCAGTCCAACCCCCTTCCCATCTTCCGGCACCTGCAAAGGGTGGGGTACCCAGAAAAATGAACCCAAGGTCTTCATGGCACCAGTTGCATAAATCATTTCGACTCCCTTCTCGCCCTAGAGAAGGAACTCTGATCAAATCCACCCTTTGCAATAATAAGTGGACATTGGCAGAATTTTTTTTTTTAAATTGTTCTGGAAATTAAGAAGATTGAAGGGGGGGATTAAAAAATAATAAACATAACAAGCTGGATCCTGCCCTTCGAATTTGCACAATGGATGTTATATTGTCTAATAATTTATTCCACCGTGTTTCGTGTAATTTATGCTGCTTCGGTGAATTTTGTGAAGAGGGTGACTGGGTGCTTACACTCTCGACCACCCAGAATGAACTTAAATCGTAAAATTTTACCAACCCTGCCTTCCAAAATCTGTACCCTATATGGTCGCAGCCATAAGGACTGGGAACTTGCCCGTTTAAAACCAAATAAAAGCTGAACTCTCTAACTAATGCCAGCATCCCTCTGGTTTTTATTGCTTCTGTGTTTCCATGGGTCGCAAGGACAGGTCGACTTATGACCACAATTGAGCCCAAAACATCCATGGCTAAGCAAGAAGGTTGTTAAGCGAGTTTTTGCCCTATTTTATGACCTTTTTCCCACGTGTTGTTAAGTGAAACGATGCAATTAAGTTTGCAGCGCGATTGCTGAATGAATCTGGTTTTCTCCGTTGGTTCTTGCTTGTTGGAACGTCGCAAGAGGGAAATCACAGGGCCCTGAGGCTACGACAACGGTCATAAATGCGAGCCGGTGGTCCAAAATTTGACCATGGAGATGATGCAACAGACATGTGGAAAATGGTCATACATCCCCTTTTGGGGGGGGAGAGGGGGGGCATTGCAATTTTGAATGGTCACTGAACGAGCTGTTGTAAAACAAAGGAGTGCCCGTAACATTCTCTCTCCTTCTAACATGGTTAGATGGTAAAAATTGGGACAGGAAAAGGAGGGAGACAATTATTGTGTGGTCCAGCATCAGGGATAGAAGGGGAGGTGGTTGCAGGGAGTGGGGGGGGGGGGACTCTGAGGTCCACGGTGCTATTGGAAAACTTGGTGGTTTTCCTACAGACATTTTCTCACCCAACATCATCACCATCAATGCTAGAACCTAGAACCTCCTTCTTCTTCTAGCCCTGATGATGCTCCCTAGTTGGGTCATGAAACGTCTGCAGGAGAGCCACCAATCCCAGAGACCACCAGGGACCCCACATTTCTGTTTCTAAATGTTTCCAGCCAGAAGGAGGAGGAGGAGGAGGAGGACTGCGGGGTCCTGGGTGCTCTCTAAGCTTGGTGGTTTTCTTGCAGACATTTCTTTACCCATGTTGGTAACATCATCAGTGCTAGAAGGGAGGGAGAGTTATGGGGAGGGAGAAGGAGAAAGAGAAGGAAGAGGAGAAAGAGTAGAGGAGGAGGAGGAGGAGAGGGATACAGGGAGGAGGAGGAAGAGAAGGAGGCGGAGGAGGAGAGAGGGAGGGAGGAAGATGAGAAACATGAGGAGGAGAGGGAGGGAGGGACAGAGGGAGGGAGGAAAGGAGGGGGAAAGAGAAGGAGGAGGAGGAGGAATTGGAGGAGGAGGAGGAGGAGGAGGAAGAGGACGACGGTGGGGTCCTTGGTGCTCTCTGAATTTGGTTCTTTTCTTGCAGACATCTCATGACCCAACTAGGGAACATCATCAGTGCTAGAAGGGAGTGCAGATTGAGGAAAAGAGGAGGAGGAGGATTAGGGTCCTGGTTGGTGCTCTCTGTGCTGGGTGGTTTTCTTGCAGCCGTTTCATTACCCAACTAGGGAACATCATCAGTGCTAGAAGGGAGTAGAGTTTGTGGAGAGGAGGAGGAGGATGACTGTGGGCTCCTTGGTGCTGAGCCCGGTTGTTTTCTTGAAGGAAGCGGTCATAAGTTGAGGACTAGCTGCATAAGCTTGATTTTTGATAACTTGGGTCTCCCAAACACGGAAAGGAACGGATAAAATCTCCAGCTATGTGTCACAGAAATCCAGGTTGGCCAAGGGTGAGAAGCCTCATCTGAGATTTTGTTCCAGATTTTTCCAAGCAAGAAAACTTTGGCTTCAGCTTGCACCCACATTGTGTACACACATAGACACACACACACACACACACACACAAATGCGCATGCGCATACACAGCAAGCAACGCTTGGCAGGCAGCTGCCAGCGCCCCACCAACTTTTAATCCAATTGTCGTTTTGAAAAGCCAGATGCCCAAAATTTCTTCCCCAAGTTGTAAAGTGACGTTCGAAACACGGAATGTGGGATGAGACGCTCTGATTGCAATTATGTCATTGCTCAATCCCTGCGCATTCCAGCACTTTTCCAGGTGACATTTGTTTATGGATTGCCCCCCAAAAAAGTTTCCCGTTTTATTTGTTTGTTTATTTGCATTAGATTTTTATTTTTTTACATAAAGTAATAAACTAGTTTATTGCTTTATAACTCGCTCGAGGCAGTGGACACGGGTAATACACCCTTTCTCCTCCTATTCTCCCTGACAACAACAACCAATGTGAGAACTGAGGGACAATGATTGGGACAAAATCACCCAGCTGATTTCATGACCAAGGTACAACTAGAACTCACCGTCTCCTAGTTTCTGGGCCAGAACCTGTTGGTATGGCCTTTTCCACCTCTATATTTTCCTCAAATGTCCAACAGGTATTTCATGGTGGAATCTGCAATGATGATATTTTCTATACAGATCAAGGATTTTCTTTCTTTCTTTCTTTCTTTCTTTCTTTCTTTCTTTCTTTCTTTCTTTCTTTCTTTCTTTCTTTCTTTCTTTCTTTCTTTCTTTCTTGCAGGAAACAATAATCTAGGAAAATAAATCACATTTTTAGTAACTTGTAGTCATTCTATGCATTCCATGTTACCCAGGAAAATGAAAAACACATGATGGTAGAGCCAGCATGACATTCCATCGAGGAAAAGGATGTTTTTTAATAATAATTTTTATTATTATTACTATTGTAAAACTTGCGTGGACAGCTGTAAATCCAAAACAAGAGACTGAAAGAAAAGAACATTTTTTTTTCAATTTTACGGTTCATGATTTGCAATGAAAACCAGAGCTGGGAAGGGCTGAGCGAATGCACAAGAATTGTTTGCAATATGAAGAGATCCAAGAATGAACAAAATTGTTTCTGTAGTGTCTCTCAACACGGTTATTCTTATTAATAAACTTTTGATTCTGGCAGCTGGTTCCCTCAGCTTAATTCTCAGGAGTCCTCTCTAAGTTTGCTCTTCGTTCATGGTTGCAGCTGCCATAGGTATGGATCAGGGTCCAAAAAGGATAGACGAGTTAGGAACCCAGTAGCAGCTAATTGAACTTGGTCTCAAGGAGTGAAGGAGGAAAGGAATGGAAGAGAGACCACCAGGTGTCCCCTCGAGAGGCGGCATCCAGACATTTTCCAGTGAACATTAAAAGATTAGAATTGGTTAATAATGGGAGAACCGGAAGGGTATAATGTGAATGATGAAATGAAAGATCATTTGGAAAAAAGAGAAGGGAGGGAGGAAGAAAGGAAGAGAGGGAGGGAGGAAAGAAGGAAGGAAGGAGGGAGGGAGGGAGGGAGAAGGATAGATGGATGGAAAGATGGATGGAAGGAAGTTAGGGTGGATAGAAGGGAAGGAAGGAAGAGTGTGAGAGAGGGAGGGAGGGAGGGAGGGAGAGAGGAAGAAGAAAAGAGAAAGGGAGGGAGGCCAGAAGGTGGGAAGGAAGGAAGGAAACGAAAAAGGTATTGAAAGCGAAAAAGGAAGGAAGGAAATGAGGAGGAGGGAAAAATAGAAAATGAGGGAGGCGGGAAGGAGGGAGGGAGAAGGATGGATGGATGGAAGGATGAATTGAAGGAAGTTAAGGGGATGGAAGGAAGGGAAGAAGGGAGAGAGGGAGAGTGGGAGGAAGGAAGAGTGTGAGGGAGAGAAAGGAGAGAGGAAAGAAGAAAAGAGAAGGGGGAGGCAGAAGGTAGGAAGGGAGGGAGGGAGGGAGGGTGTGAGGGCAGAAGAGAGGGAGGAAAAAGGAAGAAAGGAAAGGAAGGGGCGAGGAGGGAAGGAAGAAGAAAATAAAGGTTGGGAGGAAGGAAGGGAGGGAGGGAGGGAGGAGTAATTGCAATTTGTATTTATGACAATTTCAATTGTCATTCGTTGAGGACCAACCAACTGTACTGCAAAGCTCACAAAGATGGCAGGATATAATTTCTAGATGGAAGTGAAGGTTTATTTCATTTTTTATGTTTACTTTAACCCAGTGGAAGGATGGACAACTGCAAATTCTGAGCAAGAAATTGCGGCAGTGGAAAAAATTTGCTGATTGGGCAAATTTCAAGTGGTTGCAAAAATCAGGGTCCCCCTGCCATCTGGATTCTGGAGCACCCCCATTAACAACTTGTACTTAATTACTTTCCAGTAATTCCTTGAAATGGAATCCTGGCTCATTGAATCGTTAATTTAACAATCAGACACTTCGCTTGACAATTGCAGAGCCTTTTTATTTTATCTTTTTTTTATTTATTGTCAGCCTGTTTGTCAAAACTTCCCATAACATTTAAAGCAGGGTTTCTCAAACGTGGGCCTGCCCCTTTAAGATATATGGACTTCAATTCCCAGAATTCCCCAGTCTGTACAGGGGTTGGCTAGGGAATTCTGGGATCTGAAGTCTACATATCCTAAAGTGGCCACAATTTGAATAAAAAGGCTAAAGTTTAGAAGATTGTTATTGTTAATCTAGTCTATGGAAGAATCACAGGACATCTGAACTGAAGAAACACCTGAGATCATCTAGTCTAACCCCCTGATCAGTGCCATCATCCAATTAGTCATCCATAACCCCAATCTATAGTGGCTTAGCCAAACTGTAAATAAGGCCTAAATTAGCATGGTGCGTCCTAGGCCCCAGGAATTGCAGGAATTTTTGTAGTTTAAGGAATCAGGTTTGCAAGGTATGGATGCTAATTACAAACTGGTGAATGGAATGTTACTTCAGATAGATACATAGATTATAGATAGATGGATAGTTGAATGGATGGAGAGAGGAGGGGGATAATAAGGTGACCAACCATCCTCCTTTAGGGAGGACAGTCCTCCTTTTGTAAGTTCTGTCCTCTCTCGAAAAGTGTCCTCCTTTTCGATATTTGAAGACTAATCTGTAAATCTTCGTATTTGATCGATGCCGATCCGATCCGTTGCGTGTGATGTGACGTATTTGCATTTGACATGGCAATTCGTCAAGGCTCGGCACAGTGCGGCGAGACGCGATGATGATTCGCACGCGGTCCACACAGGAGAATTGTTTTGAGAGAGTGCGCCACGCGCAAGTGGCTTTGTTTTTTTTCTCTTCAATTTATTTGTGTTCTCCTTCTCAAAAAGTTGGTCACCTTAATAATAGACAGACAGATAGAAAGATAGATTGCATATAGAGAGATAGATTATTGATAGATGATAGATAGATAGATAGATAGATAGATAGATAGATAGATAGATAGATAGATAAAGAGAGAGGGGATGGATGGAGAGAGAGAGAGAGAGAGAACAGTAATTCTCTAAGGCAGGGGTCCCCAACCGCGGTCCATGGACCGGCACCGGTCCGCGGAACAAGTCTTACCGGGTCGCTGAGTTGCTGGGCGCCGCCATCTTTTTGGTAAAAGTGCTTCCGGTGAGCTTTTCCGGGTAGAGCTCACCGAAGCACTTTTCATCAAAAAGATGGCGGCGCTTAGCGCTCGTGAGCTTCCGGCAGAAAGCCATTTCTACCCAAAAAGCTCACTGGCGCTGGCGCGCCATCTTTTGATGAAAAGTGCTTCCGTGAGGTCACCGAAGCACTTTTTCGCCAAAAGATGGTGGCGCCCAGTTGATGCCGATACCGGGCCACGGCGCCCAGCTGATGCCGGTACCGGGCCGCGGCGTCAAAAAGGTTGGGGATCACTGCTCTAAGGGATGGAGGGATGGATGGATGGATGGATGATGATGGAGGGAGAAAGGGAGATGAATGCATAGATAGATACATCTAGATAAGTGGCAGAGAGATGATAGATGATTGATAGACATGATAGAGAGATAGATGATAAAAACACACACACATACAGAGAGATAGAGACGGAGAAAGATTGGTTCATATGTATGAATAGAGTTCAGGAGTTTTTATTCAATTAACAATGAATTTTATATTGAATTGAATCTCTGCAAAGCTAGGGTTGAGCTCTCAGCTCCTTTGAGAGCAACTTCTGCTAACCTCAAAGCCATTAAATCTAACTAAACCTTTCTAGTTTACAGTTTGAGGAAATATATATGTATGTATATATGATATATCATGATATATGATATTATATATGCGTGTGTGTAAACCAAATAAATGTTTCCTAATTTAATCAATGTTCCCCTAGGAAACCCAATTATTTCCTAAGCTATTACGCATCCTTGGTGATGGGTTAAAGCTTAATCCAATCAAAGAGAATAAAAATTAATCATTCGGCTAACCTTCTTTATTACTAAATAAAATATTCCTACAATCCCTGAGGACATTCTTCATTTCTGATTTAAAAAAAAACAACAACAACTCCTCATTGCAGAGAGAATTCAAACTTCTAAATTCCTGGTGCTGTCCCTGGTTCGAAAGATGCTTTTCTGGGCTCCAAAAAGAAGTTACTTGTCATCTCGTTGCATTTTCACGACGGAAGCCAGATGGACATCCGTTCATTAAAAAAAAAAAGAACTGGGAGGGAGATAATGTAATCACAACCCATTTTAGTATATTCTATTTCGGTTGATTTCACTCCAGCTGTAGAAAAGCAGAAAATGTATTCTCCCTCACCGCTTTCTTCTCTCAGCTGGGTTGAGATAGAGCAGGACTGCAATTAAAATTTTCCTTAGAGGAAAAGAAGCCATGAGCTTCTATCTGTGAGCATCCCTAAATTCAGGATCCCATCAGGGTGGGAAAAAGAGAGTCCTCCCTCCCTCCTTCCTTCCTTCCTTCCTTCCTTCCTTCCTTCCTTCCTTCCTTCCTTCCTTCCTTCCTTCCTTCCTTTTCTCCTTCCTCTCACCCTCCCTCCCTTCCTTTCTTCCATCCTAACTTCCTCCCTCCCTCCCTTCTTTTATGTTCCTCCTCCTTCCTTCTTTTTCTCCTCCCTCCCTCCCTCCCTCCTTTCTCCTCCCTTCCTTCCTTTTATGTTCCTTCCTTCTCCTTCCTTTCTTTTCTCCTTCCTCCCACCCTCTCTCTCTCGCCCTCCCTCCCATCCATCCTAACATCCTCCTTCCCTCCTTCCTTCCTTCCTTCCTTCCTTCCTTCCTTTCTTTCTTTTCTCCTTCCTCTTACCCTCCCTCCCTTCCTTTCTTCCATCCTAACTTCCTCCCTCCCTCCCTTCTTTTTATGTTCCTCCTCCTTCCTTCTTTTTCTCCTCCCTCCCTCCCTCCTTTCTCCCTCCCTTCCTTCCTTTTATGTTCCTTCCTTCTCCTTCCTTTCTTTTCTCCTTCCTCCCACCCTCTCTCTCTCGCCCTCCCTCCCATCCATCCTAACATCCTCCTTCCCTCCTTCCTTCCTTCCTTCCTTCCTTCCTTCCTTCCTTCCTTCCTTCCTTCCTTTCTTTTCTCCTTCCTCTTACCCTCCCTCCCTTCCTTTCTTCCATCCTAACTTCCTCCCTCCCTCCCTTCTTTTTATGTTCCTCCTCCTTCCTTCTTTTTCTCCTCCCTCCCTCCCTCCCTCCTTTCTCCCTCCCTTCCTTCCTTTTATGTTCCTTCCTTCTTCTTCCTTTCTTTTCTCCTTCCTCCCACCCTCTCTCTCTCGCCCTCCCTCCCATCCATCCTAACATCCTCCTTCCTTCCTTCCTTCCTTCCTTCCTTCCTTCCTTCCTTCCTTCCTTCCTTCCTTCCTTCCTTTCTTTCTTTTCTCCTTCCTCTTACCCTCCCTCCCTTCCTTTCTTCCATCCTAACTTCCTCCCTCCCTCCCTTCTTTTATGTTCTTCCTCCTTCCTTCTTTTTCTCCTCCCTCCCTCCTTTCTCCCTCCCTTCCTTCCTTTTATGTTCCTTCCTTCTCCTTCCTTTCTTTTCTCCTTCCTCCCACCCTCTCTCTCGCCCTCCCTCCCATCCATCCTAACATCCTCCCTCCTTCCTTCCTTCCTTCCTTCCTTCCTTCCTTCCTTCCTTCCTTCCTTTCTTTCTTTCTCCTTCCTCTCACCCTCCCTCCTTGCTTTCTTCCATCCTAACTTCCTCCCTCCCTCCCTTCTTTTATGTTCCTCCTCCTTCCTTCTTTTCTCCTCCCTCCCTCCCTCCCTCCTTTCTCCCTCCCTTCCTTCCTTTTATGTTCCTTCCTTTCTTTTCTCCTTCCTCCCACCCTCTCTCTCTCGCCCTCCTCCCATTCATCCTAACATCCTCCCTTCCTCCCTCCCTCCTTTCTCCCTCCCTCCTTTCTCCCTCCCTTCCTTCCTTTTATGTTCCTTCCTTTCTTTTCTCCTTCCTCCCACCCTCTCTCTCGCCCTCCCTCCCATCCATCCTAACATCCTCCCTCCTTCCTTCCTTCCTTCCTTCCTTCCTTCCTCCCTCCCTCCCTCCCTCCCTCCCTTCCTTCCTTCCTCCCTCCCTCCTTCCTCCCTCCCTCCCTCCCTCCCTTCCTTCCTTCCTTCCTTCCTTCCTTCCTTCCTTCCTTCCTTCCTTCCTTCCTTCCTTCCTTCTTCCTTGACATGTCCCACTTGGATGGAAACAGGAGAATTGCATTCTATGTCTCCTGGAAAACAATTGCAAAATTTTATTATTTGCTTTAAAATGGGAAGGTTTGGCATGACCCAGAACAGAGGAATGGTTGGTGAAGATGATGGAACACATGGAGATAGGCTAAATTGTCCTTTTTATTAAAAGAAAAAAGACAATCCCACATTTATGATTGGCTGGAAACCCTTGGTAGCGTTTTTACAGACAATGAAACAAAATGAATTAACGATTGGGAGGTTAAGGGATTGGGGGAAAAAACTGGATAAGAGAAAAGAGATTTTTTTGTATTTATTAAAGAGATCATTTTGTAAATGGACTTATTTTCTGTAAAGGAAACTGGAAACCTCTTGTATCTTTTTCTTTTGTTCTCTTTCTTTTTCTTCTTTTTTTTTCTGCATCCTCCCCCCCCCCCTTTCCTTTCCTTCCTTTCCCTTCTCTCCCTCCCTCCTTTCCTTTCCTTTCCTCTCCTTTCCTTTCCTTTTCTTCCCTTCCCTTCCCTTCCCTTTCCTTTCTCTTCCTTTCCTTTCCTTTCCTCCCCTCCCCTTCCCTTCCCACCCTTCCCTTCCCTTCTCTCCCACCTTCCCTTTCTTTTCCTCTCCTCTCCTCTCCTCTCCTCTCCTCTCCTCTCCTCTCCTTTCCTTTCCCCTTTATTTCTTTTCCTTTCCTCTCCTTTCCATCCTCAATCCCTCATTCCTTTCCTTCCCTTTCCTCCCTCCCTCTTTCCTTTACTTTCCTCTTTCTTCCTCCCGCCCTTCCTCTCTTACTCCTCCTCCTTTCTTCTTTCCTTTTTTTCATTCCTTACTCTCCCCCTTCCCCTCCTCCTCCATTAATAATAACAACAACAACATAGTAGAGACTCTGTTATTAAGCTAAAAGATGTATACCTTTTTTCAAATCATAGAAATGACTCACTCTCCTTTAGTTTTTCTGGTTTATCTTTTATTGATATTATATTGAGTACACATTGTGCAGCTTCCGTCCTTCTTCGTCCTCTTGTGAATACATTTTTATTTTTATTTTTGGTAAAAAGAGATCTCAGTTTTATATAAGCAAATGATAAACACGAGATACCGATTTAAAAAAAAAGAAAAAGAAAGAAAAAAGTAGACAATGGCTTAAGGCTTTTATTCTGTTTATGAAATATTTTTTCCTGGACATATTTTCCCCACATGGGGGAAACTTAATGACAGTGGAAAATGTGACCAGCCACTATCCAAAGTAATGGAAATCAATGTAGAGATGAGAACATTCAAACACGATAAAAAAATGATTATTCTCTCTCTCTCTCTCTCTCTCTCTCTCTCTCTCTCATCAATCTCTTCTCCCTGGGAGAAGTCCGGTTGAATAGGGGCCAACAGTGTCGGATGGTTGAAAACTTTGCAAAGACGGGAGAACAATTTTCCTTGGCGGGTGTCCACTCCTTCTAGAAGGAAATAGGCCCTGTTTCTGACAAATTATGAGGTCCCCACGGAAAGGAGAGAAGGAACAATGGTGGTGGGTTGTATGGTGCAACAGTTGTTTTATTGTGCAGGACAGTGTGTGGATCCGGTATATTGAGGTTTATCCCTGCCACGATTGCTGGAACTATAGGCGTGTGAAAAGCGAGAGGTTATAGACCAGGTGTTTCTCAACCTTGCCTACTTTCAAATATGGGTGGACTTCAACTCGCAGAATTCCCCAACTGGCATGTCTAGACTTCAGTGCCCAGAACTGAACCTTCTGGCAGGATAATTGAAAGCACGGAAAAAGTGATTGAGGACGGGGTCCATGCATTTACAACGGTCGCAGTGTCTCATGGACACAATTCAGGAGCTTGGTGACCGTCTGTACTTCCTTGAAGCTCCTCCACCTCCACCCCACCAACCCCACTTCCTTCTAGCACTGATGGTGTTCCCTAGTTGGGTCATGAAACATCTGCAAGAAAACCACCCAGCTCAGAGAGCACCAAGGACCCCACAGTCCTCTTCCTCCTCCCCCTCTTCCTCCCCCTCTTCCTCCTACCCCTCCTCTTCGCAACTCTTCCTCCCGCCAGCAATGGTGATGTCCCCTAGTTGGGTAATGAAATGTCAACAAGAAAACTACCGAGCTCAGAATGCACCCAGGACCCCACATTCCTCCTCCTCTTCCTCTACACAGACTCTGAACCCTCCCTTCTAGCCCTGATGATGTTCCCTCATTGGGTCATAAAAGATGTGAAACTCCACAGTTCAACCTTAAGCTAAATTCTCTTCTATCAACAATTTTTCTTAGTGATTCTCCGCGAGCGGAAAAAAAAAAAAACTACTCCAGGTGGTTTTCCTACTAAAAATATCCACCCCGTCTTAAGACATGGTGGGTGCCAAACTTTCGGCTTCTGCCAAGCACCTGGCATCTCCTGAGCTGTAAGGCACACGGCATGCCACTGTGAATTGGCTTCCCCGATCGGTTTTTTGCAAACGGCATCTCTCGGATAAACCCGGCGCGTTGGTGGGTACCCAAATGGCACGTCTGCCATGCCCGTAAGGAGCTCGGTGCCAGCCAGTCGTGGTAAGGCATTCTTTCTTGTGCCAAAGGGAGGGGTTATTTTGGGGAGGAGCAGGATGAAATGAGTCCAAGATGCCCACAGAGATGGAGAAGTTGATGGTACTAGTCCTCTATAGCCTCTTTCTCCTCTCCTCCATCAAATACGCTCAGGAGACCTTTGAGGTTTGGCGGGGAGCTGCTAAATTCAGGGAAGGAATTTGAGGTAGGGGGTGTCTTCTGGAAGGGTTAGGGCTTCCTGTATTCCTCCAGGACTGCTCCCCCAGAGTCAAGGTGTTGTGGCCCAACAGCAGCCAGCGGAGCTGGTGGTAGACTGGGACGGTGAGGAGGTTGTGGGAGGAGCATAGGCCAGTCCTGGAGTCTGGGGAGGGCTTGGATGAGGGCTCTGCGTCAGAGGAAGAGATGGGGCCAGGGCCGTCCGACAGTTATCAGCTGCTTTCGGAGGTCAGTGGGGAAGAAGAACAGCCGGAGCCTGTTCCCAATGTGCACATGCGCAGAGCTGCCAGGAGAAGGAAACACTTAAGGAATAAGGGTCGACTGGGGAGTAAAGCCACAGGTGGATGGTGAATGGCCCCCTCCCAGAGGGAATAAAACAGGAGCGAAAGGGGAGTGGGGTTTTGCAGGAAAAAATTAGTTCATTGCGGCATGCTTGCCAAGTATCGGCCTGGCCTCTCTCCAAGGCTGATAAAGATCTGTAATTGGGAACTATCTTGAAAGGCTGTTGGCCGGGACTTTGCTGGAGAGGAAATCCATTGTAAATGAAATAAAAGGGTTTAACGGAATGAGGACTCGGCTTCGTGCTGTTAAGGAAGGCTCGGTCAGAACACAAAGGGATTTATCCTCACACCCAACCAACGACTTGGTTTCCAGAAAAATCTCCTTTTCTTGGTTGTTCTCAAGCCACACTGGTTTCCCATCGTATTCCCAGTGGGGTCTAACTCCCCCCTCCCGTGGGTCTTCCATCATCTGGATGTTCAGAAATCACATTGGGCTTTTTTAGCTGCGGTTTCTTGTCAATGGCTCAACTGCAGTGGAGGGGATCCATTAATATTTGTAATGCCTTTTCCCCTGTAGGCCTGCTTGCTTGCTTGCTTGCTTGCTTGCTTTCTGTCTTCCTTCCTTCCTTCTTCCTTCCTTCCTTTATTCTTCCTCTCTGTCTGTCTGTCTTTCTTTTCTTTCTTTATTTTTTCTTTCCTACTGTCTGTCTGTCTTTCTTTTTCTCTTTCTTTCTTTCCTTCTTTCCTTTTTCTTTCTTTCTCTTATCTTCGTCCTTCCTTCATTCTTTCCTTCCTTTGTTCCATTCTTCTTCCTTCCTTCCTTTTTCTTTCCTCCCTTTCTCCCTCCCTCTCTTTTCTTTCTTTCTTTCTTTCTTTCTTTCTTTCTTTCTTTCTTTCTTTCTTTCTTTCTTTCTTTCTATCTCTTTATTTTTCTTTCTTTCTCCTTCCTTCCTTCTTCCTTTCTTTCTCCTTCCTTCCATTGTTAGTTTCTTCCTTCCTTTTTCTTTCCTTCCATCCCTCCTCTCTTCCTTCCTTCCTTCCTTCCTTCCTTCCTTCCTTCCTTCCTTTTTCTTCCTTCTCCTCTTTCCTTCCATGACGTCCACTTTCAACCACTTCCACACTCACCATTAGTATTGTGTAACTCACCGTGAGGCATTTTATCCGGATATACCTATCAAGTCCTCGCGCTCCCTTTACCTGTTAAAATTGAGGAACTTATGCCTGTCCAGTTTCCATGGACCAATTTTGTTTTTTTAGCATGAGGTGGGAGGTCTATTCGGGTAGTCCTTGGCTTACAACAGTTCATTTAGTGACCAAAGTTATAACAATGCTGAAAAAGGTGACTTATGACCCTTTTTCACACTTATGACCATTGCAGCATTTGCCCATGATCACATAATCAAAATTCAGATGCTTGGAAACTGACTCATAGTTATGACGGTCGCAGTGTCCTGGGGTCACGCGATCCCCTTCTGCAACCTTCTGACAGATCAGAACAACTGCAGTGATTCACTTAACAACTGTGCCCAGAAGGGTCATACAATGGGACAAAATTCACTCAGCCAAGGTCTCACTTATCAGCAGGAATTTTGGTTTCAATTGCGGTCGTAAGTCGAGGACTACTTGCAAATGGAATAACAAACCAATAAATAGAAATATTTTAACTTAATTGAGATTCTCGGGTTTTAAGTTTTTCAAGTCCATCTGGCTTCAACAGGAAAAAAAAACCCAAATCACGGTTTTGTTTTGGGTTTGTTATTTTGCCATTTGCAAGATTTCTGGAGACTTTCAAAGAGGCTGAATCTAATTTATATCAATAAAGGAGACATTGCTGGCTAATAAGATATTTTTAAAAAATAAAAAATGAACCCTACAGCCAAAATTATCTGCAAACATCTTTTCTGTAGCTCATTGCAATTCTGGCAGGCCAATTTTTTTAATGGGTGAAATTCAAACCAGGTCATATTTCTCCGGCTTTCATCGCTGCGATGTCCTTTCACAAATGAACATCGTTGATAATTTAATCATTCGTTCGGCTGAAATGGCTCGAAGAAAGGAGCTTGGCAGCGGAAAAAAACAAATCTGGCTTTAAACAGCCAGAAGAAGATTGGAAAGAGACGGAATCTGTGCGCAGCCACAATTGGTTCCTAAAAAGAACACTCCAAAACGGGACAAACAACCTGGAACAATATCAACCTCAGGGCCCATAAAACAGTCCCGAACAATTTATATATATATATATATATTCCTCTAAAGCCTTCAGCAAAAGACAATCATGAATTCTGGGTTTCTCAAACAGGTGGATTTTGTCTTCTGCAAGAATGTCCTTTTTATTTTTGTAAATAACATAAAATAAAACAAAACTACTCTGCTTTCAGACATTCGTTTAGTGACCGTTACAGACAGCACTGGTGGAAAAAGTGACTTCTTTTTTTTTTTGCAAAATTTCAAAAAAAAAAATAATTGCAAAATTCCGAAAACTGCACGTATAACCATTGCAGCATCCCAGCCGTCAAGAGGTCAAAATTCTGACGTGTGACAAATGACTCATGTTCTAGGGTGGGCTTCTACCCGTTTGCAACGGTTTGGGCGAAGCGGATGTTAATTTTTCATCCGGTTCGCCGACTGGTTGCAATGACTGGCTGGCCCCGCCCACCCCGCCCCTCCCACGTGTCCCCACACGGCCTGTTTTGGGTGCAGGTAAGTGCAGGGCGCATGTGGAAACTCAGGAGGGTGGGAAAGGGGGCCTCCAGGGGGCCTCTGGAGCCGGAGAGGCCATTTTCCCCCTCCCAGAGGCTAGAGAAGGCAAAAACAGCCCCCCTCCGTGGTGCAGGAGGCTGACTGGGCCACACCCACCATAGCCACGCCCACCCAGCAACCAGGCAGAGAACCAGTTGCTGAAATTTTTGGAGCTCAACCCCCTGCCGCCCATTTTTAGGCTGGTCACAGTGTCCCTGAGGGGGGTCACATGATCCCCTTTTGCGACCTGTCAGTGGGAAAGCCCAGATTCACTTAACGACCATGCTCCTAATTTACCAACTGCAGTGATTCACTGAGCAACGGCGGCAAGGAAAGTTGTAAAATGGAGCTAAGCTAACTTAACAAATGCCTCACTTAGCAACGTAAGTTTTGGACTACGTTTTTGGTCATGGTTCGAGGACTACCTAGATTATCCCAAGGCCAATTTTAAGCAGGGCAGGAGATCTTCCGCTGATAATAATCGATCATTTGAATAAGCAAATATTTCTTCCCGTTTCAGATCAACCTCCTGAAAACCCACTGGAATTTTTCAAGTTTTGTTTTTCCTATAGTTGAACAGATCTCCGTCTTTAAAAAAAATTGCAGAGGTTTTTTTTTCCTTCTTCTTCCCTGCAGAAAAAAAATATTTATACAGCGGCCACCCGTCAATATTTTTTAGAACTTTACGAGAAATGTGTGCGCAGCCTTTGAAACGTTGTGGGAGGATTTTGGTCACCGCTCTGTTTTTTCAAAGAGGACAAAAAAAAAAAATGCTGATATTGAGACACCCATTAAATTATTGGGTATTAAATCGTTGTGGTTTTGCTATACAACCCTCTTCCTGGGAACACAGGAGGCCGGAAAGGCCTCACAAAGTGAGTTGTGCAACGTTTAACCAAAAACGTACAGTTGCTTTGAGGTTGGTTGGGGTTTTGGGGGGTAGAAATTGTTCCCAAAATCGTTTTGTTTCTCTTTTCCGGCTTTGTGCAATTGTGTAGGTCCTTTCAGACTGCCTCAAAAATTGGGAGAAAGATAGAAAGAACAAAATTCTGTTCTTGAACAGAGAATCTTAGGGCCGGAAGGGACTTTGGGGGACATCTAGTCCAACCCCTGCTCAACTAGGGATCATCCTCAGTGCTAAATGGGTTTGTTCTGTATTTATCTTTAGTCCCTTCTGGCACTGATGATGTTTCCTAGTTGGGTCATGAAATGTCTGCAAGAAAACCGCCAAGTTCAGAGACCACCATGGACCCCCACATTCCTTCTCCTTCTCCTTTATAAAACTTTAATAAGGCCAGGCATCCAGTTTTGGTCACCATATTACAAAAAAGACATGGAGGCTTTGGAAAAGGGGCAAAAAAGAGCAATTCAGACAATTAAAGGCCTGGAGACTAAAACACATGAAGAACGCCTGCAGGATTTGGGTGTTTCTAGTTTAATTTGAAAAATGGGGGGGCGGGGTGTCAAGCTATTTATCAAAGCCCCTGAAGGCAGGACAAGAAACAAAGGATGGAAACTCACCAAGGAGAGAAACAACCTGGAACTAAGGAGAAACATCCTGAGGACAATTCACCTGCGGAACTTCTTGCCACCAGAAGTTGTAAATGTTCCAATGCTGGTAGTTTTTAAGAGGAGACTGGACAGCCACTGGTCTGAAGTGGTATAGGGTCTCCTGCCTGAGCAGAAGGGAGGGTTGGAGTAGATGACCTTCAAGGTCCCTTCCAACTCTATTCTGATTCCTCCACCTCCACACACACACACACCTCAATCCTTCTAGCCTTGATGACATTCCCTAGTTGGGTCATGAAACATCTGAAATTCAACCCTGAGCTACAAAGATTCTCCGAATATGCCCGCCTAAAGAGAAACTCCAGCAGTGGGAACAATTCAAATTATTTCAGAATTATTATCTCACCCCCACCCAAGAGAGGCATCTAATTCCCAACTTTTGCCAAATGACATCATTCGTGGATAGACAGCGGTCCCTTGCTTGGCACGGAGAAAGCCCTCTTCTTCTTCTCCAGGTCCCACCCAGGACGGAGATGCTCGGAAGGACATCTGGAAGACGTTGTCCAGATGTTATGGAGCCTTTTTGTCCCCGAGACCGTGCCAAGAAAAGGGGGCGCAGGTTGTATTCGCCCCCAAATCTAATTACCACTTCTTGCTCCACCCGTTAAATGGTTCCCCATGTGACGGGATTTCAAGATGCCAGCCTCAAATTGCTTCCTGCTCATGCTAAAAAACAGATTAACAGAGCTGGAAAGGACCTTGTGGGTCATCTAGTCCAACCCCACATCCAAGCAGGAGACCCTACACCATTTCTGACAGATGGCAGTCCAGTCTCTTCTTGAAAGTCTCAAGGGATGAAGAAGCTCCCACAACTTCCGAGGGCAACTTCTGTTCCATCGGTTGATTGTTCTCCCTGTCAGAAAGTTTCTCCTTATTTCCAGGTTGAATCTCTCCTTGTTCAGTTTCCTAGTTTATCCAGAACTTGGTTTATGCCACAGCTGCACAGGTAGTCCTCAACATACGACTACACATGAAGCTGAAAATTTCCATGGGTGAGCATGACGGTTGCTAAGTGAGGGTTGCCCCAAGTTATGATGTTTCTTGCCACCGTTGTTAAGTGAATCCATGCAGTTGTTAAGTTAGCCACAGGATTATTAAGTGATCCCGGTTTCCCCATTGGGTTTGCTGGTCAGAAGGTCACAAAAGGGGACCCTGGGACACTATGACCGTCATAAATACGAGTCAGTTGCCAGGCGCCTGAACTTTTTGATCCCTGAGATTGTGGGGCTGGTACAACATTCGTAAGTTTGGGGGAAGAAAAGTCACAATTGCCACTTTTTTCAATGTCATTTGAACAGTCACCAAACGAATGCTTGTAAGTGTGTCAAGGACTACCTGTATACCCTTGGGATGCTGGATCTGGAAGGTGTGAAAAACAGTACAAAATCCTGGGTTGCTTTTTGAAGAAATTCATTTTCCCCCCTCTCTTTGTATCTTCTCCCCAGGCCAAACAGGGAGGGGGGGTGAAACGGGGAGGGGTTTTTTTTGGGAGGGGGTGTGTAGCTGGGGTTGACATCTGACTGGGGTTGAGGGAGATAGAGGAGGGGTCTGCTGATGTTCATCCAAGCAGGAAAAGAAAAGATCAGCCGCGTTTCAAAAGGTTTTAGAGTAAAATATGACCAGCTGAAGAAATGCAGCAATGCAATGGGAGATCGTGTGGAGAGGAATATCAAGCCACGATCGATACAGGGATGCTAACAAGCCAGGATGGGTGGTACCATCAGGAAACGATGTGTGTGTGTGTGTGTGTGTGTGTGTGTGTGTGGTGGGGTTCAAAAATTGTTACTACAGGTTCTGGGGCGTGGCTTAGTGGCCGTGGTATGGTTTGGTGGCCGTGGCTTGGTGAGCGTGGTAGGGGAAGGATACTGCAAAATCCCCCTTCCCTCCTCACCCCACTAACCTGCTTTCCAGCTCCGTTCTCTTGTGCAGGGCAACCAAAGAAGACCCAGCCAATCAGCTGGGACTCAAGAGGCGGAGAAAAGATGGGGGCGGGGCCAGTCAGAGGCGGGATTTTGCCGGTTCTCCGAACTACTCAAAATTTCTGCTACCGGTTCTCCAGAACTGTCAGAATCGGCTGAAAACCATCTCCCTCTCTCTCTCTCTCTCTCTCTCTCTCTGTGTGTGTGTGTGTGTGTGTGTGTGTGTGTGTGTGTATCAGGCCATGTTGTGACGTTACCATCACCATTGCAAATGTTAAAAGTGATTGTGATGGGAAAGGGGCCCTTGGGCAGTCAGCTACTCAAAATTTGAGAGGAAAGAGAGAGAGACAGAGACAGAGACAGAGATATAGAGATAGATAGATAATAGAGATAGATAGA